>NW_024609162.1:0-115747 GCF_018296145.1 Oncorhynchus tshawytscha
GGTTAGCTGTCATCAGTCATCAGGAAAAGCAATCAACTTTAGGATCAGAGAAAGATCAAAGTGACAAAGATGAAATGTTTAGTTTCCCAAATGATGGGGCTTTGCACAAACTGCTTCACTACTTATTGTGTTGTTCCTTTTAATCTAAAAATGAGACAAGCCTGTCAGTGCATCATGTGATCAGTGTTTAGTTCTCTGGTTCAGTCTAAATGAGACAAGGACAACAATGTTGAGAAACATGACGTCTGAAACAGAACCAGCATTAACTGGTGTCATTTGCTTAAGCACATGAAATATGCAAATAGGGTGTGAATTATACCCCACAGTGAGAGAATATCTGTAACACAGAACACAAGCGTGTAAAAAAATATATATACTAAACCGAGCCCTGCTACCTGCTCCTTGAACCCAGGAACTCCGGAATTCTCCGGAATCCTGTCCCACCTATAGAACCCAGAGCAGGTTGGCGTCACATTCCATCAGCACGGCTCGTTACCTCTGACCCGAGGGAAGTCTCTGGGCTGGACTTAGGACTTGGACCTGCTCTTAGATTGGGCTCAGACCATCTCGTTATCCTTTCTACCAAAGTGTCCTACTCACTGTACTTGTATGAAGGGACAGAACCTAGGCCAAGCTGAGCTGCGCATCTTTAGACCACCCTTATGTTAGCATGTATGCAGGCATGACTGACACAAAGCTGCCTGCTAAACGGTATATTACATGATGATGTCCTCAGCACTCATCTAATGAGAGGTGATCGCAGCGTTGAGGTTATAACACATATTTATCACACCCACTAGCAGAGTCCAGTTTAGCTGGCCATAAAATAACCCTTTAGATGTCAGAGTCCCTTCCCAGTTTCACTACTGCTCTGCTAAGAAGCTCCTTGTACAGAGATCTTAGATGCCCATCAGATGTGTCTGCTTACCAGGAGCTGGTTAGAAGTTCTTTAAAGTCCTGGGAGTCTAAACTATTCAATTAGAGAAGCACCAGTCAGCAGAGCTGTTATCAGACAGGTTTCAGGACAGATGATCTCTCTCTAGGTTCAGTAGAGCTGTTATCAGACAGGTCTGGTTTCAGGACAGATGATCTCTTTCTAGGTTCAGTAGAGCTGTTATCATACAGGTTTCAGGACAGATGATCTCCTGGTGGTCCTGCTCTGAGTTAGAGTTGGGCCCCAGTCCGTCTGCCTCCCACAGAGTTGGGTCCCAGTCGGTTCTTCTCAGGGAGGGAACGTAGCCTTGGAGCAGTGGGCACAACTGACAACGTCTGTTGTTGTGGGACTGGGAACATGATGACGGGTGCTCAGACTCAAGGATCTTTCTCAAAAAACATCTCCTACCTACTTATCAAACAGCACTGGAGGAGAAGATCTGAGGCTCTCCATAACTTGGCCAGTAGAAAGGACCGGAGGAACTGGGAGGTAAAGACTTGACAAAGAGACTGTCAGCATATTTCCTGAGCCTTCTCCTGACTCCTGTATGTCTGTCTGACTAACAGGCTGGAGGGAAGCCATCATTATGAAGGGAACCTCTGAGATGATCACAACACACAGAGATGCTTGTTAACTGAGGGTTTTATGTCCCTGGCTGTCTGCCCGGTCTCTGGTTCCAGAGAACACTGTAGGTCCATTGTTCCTTCCCACACACAAGTGTCAACTAACCAACATGGTTCGTCCTGGCCAGCTTCTGAAAAGGCAATCTATTTACTATATAAACACCCTACTTTTTGACCAGGGCCCACAGGGTAGTGCACTACATAGGGAATAGGTGTCCATTTGGGACACCTGCCTGATTGTATTCCTCCCTCCATTCCCAGAGAACTGAAGGAAAACTCTTCAGGCACCAGATCAAGGTGGCCAGGCCGGGTCTTTGGCACCAATGTGGCCTCTGATTAACAAATGGAAGGAGTCCCAGGCAGAGGTTGTGTCCCAAATGACACCCTATCCCCTGAGTTCCATATTCTCCTTTCATAGGAGCCCTGGTCAAAAGTAGTGCACTATATAGGGAATAGGGTGCCATTTGGAACACAGGCAGAGTGAAGGCTCTATTGAACCCTGAGACCTGTCTAGATAGCCCGGGTTAGATGTCACCCTGTCTAGATAGCCCGGGTTAGATGTCACCCTGTCTAGATAGCCCGGGTTAGATGTCACCCTGTCTAGATAGCCCGGGTTAGATGTCACCCTGTCTAGATAGAATGACATCTAACCTGGGCTGTCTAGATAGAAGGCTTAAATCTGACCTGGTCTCACGTGATCAGTCACATAGCAGGCCCAGGATTCAGATGAGTTCATCTCGTAGAGACCACTGTTAGGATGTTCCATATCTGGATGTAGTAATGTCACCATGTGACTCCTCTCTATTCACTGTAACTAAGAGTGAATGAGTCGTGTCCACTTCCTATTAACCACCCGACCAGACACACATTTAACCAAACCGTTACTGAGGAAAAGCAGAAACGCCAAAAGATCAGCTTTGAAAATCATGTCAACGCAACAGAAACATAAGCTTAGATGACTGCAACGAAGCCCAGACCTGAAGAGGTGGAGAAGTCTTTCACCCCCACATGAATCCAGACCACAGAGAGCCAAGGAGTCTGGATTCAACCTCTACGAGTTTTACTGACTAAGTGACAACTGACGAATCAGTCACCTCATAATAGGGGTCAAAGGTTGTAACATGCTGGTAGCATCACTTACGTCTTTGTCTGATGGATGAGGGAACATGGATGTCTGGCCATAATACACTGTGTCATCGGGGTAGTCACTCTCCACCCCTTCTACAAACCTCTTTCTGGTAGCACTAAACATGCTGTTAGTCACCTGTAGAGGGGAGGAAAGGAGGAAAGCGTTTAGGACACAGGTCACCAACTGGTCGATCGCCATCCACAAGGCATTCCTAGTCGATCACCAAACATTTCTGGACAAAAGACAACGATGAAGGCATGAGCTACATTTATATTATTATTTGTGTTGCGCTGTTGGCGGTGGGTGCACTCGATTCAGAAGCCCTGTTGGCGGTGGGTGCACTCGATTCAGAAGCCCTGTTGGCGGTGGGTGCAGTCGATTCAGAAGCCCTGTTGGCGGTGGGTGCACTCGATTCTGAAGCCCTGTTGGCGGTAGGTGCACTCGATTCTGAAGCCCTGTTGGCGGTAGGTGCACTCGATTCTGAAGCCCTGTTGGCGGTGGGGGCGCACTAGATTCAAGCCCTGTTGGCGGTGGGGGCGCACTAGATTCTGAAGCCCTGTTGGCGGTGGGGGCGCACTAGATTCTGAAGCCCTGTTGGCGGTGGGGCGCACTCGATTCTGAAGCCCTGTTGGCGGTGGGTGCACTAGATTCAGAAGCCCTGATAGGTCAAGTGTTCCCATGTTCAACCATTTCATTTGTCTAAAAACACAAACTCGTCCTACCTGGCGGACTGGGAGATCTGTGGCTAAATCAAGTGGGCCCGCTGCACTGGCCAATCGGATAGCTCAAAAATCCCCATGGTGACAACTTCCACAGCAACGTTTGATACTAGCCTACGTGGCAAAGAAAACAGCAAAGAGCTGCTGTTTTTATGAGTTCATATTCAACAGTATTACAGAACATAAACGCTCTTCTCCCGACTTCCACTCTCCCTGCAGCTGAACGGAATGAGTAGCCGTGTGTATCGACAGCCCTTCCTTTTTCTTATTAGTAGCAGCTCGTCTATTTTAATATCAAGGAATCTTTCACTTCCTCTGGTCAAAAGAACATGAATTTGTGCACGAGACAGATGCAGTGTGACTCGAGTTCCACCGTCAGGTGTAAGACGGTGTCCCTTCCTCTCTGGTCAGACTCACCGGAGGAAAACGACAGCAGGGATCCCCCTCTGCTGCCCTCCCTCCCTCTGCTGCTGCGCTCTCCCTCCCTCCCTCCCTCTGCTGCTGCTGCTCTCTCTCCCTCCCTCCCTCTGCGCTCTCTCCCTCCCTCCCTCTGCTGCTCTCTCTCCCTCCCTCCCTCCGCTGCTCTCTCCCTCCCTCCGCTGCTCTCTCTCCCTCTCCCTCCCTCTGCTGCTCTCTCTCTCTCCCTCCCTCTGCTGCTCTCTCTCTCTCCCTCTGCTGCTCTCTCCCTCCCTCCCTCTGCTGCTCTCTCCCTCCGCTGCTCTCTCTCTCTCTCCCTCTGCTGCTCTCTCTCTCTCCCTCTGCTGCTCTCTCTCTCTCTCCCTCCCTCCCTCCGCTGCTCTCTCTCCCTCCCTCCCTCCGCTGCTCTCTCTCCCTCTCCCTCCCTCTGCTGCTCTCTCCCTCCCTCCGCTGCGCTCTCCCTCCCTCCGCTGCTCTCTCTCCCTCCCTCCCTCCGCTGCTCTCTCTCCCTCCCTCTCTGCTCTCTCTCCCTCCCTCCCTCTCTGCTCTCTCTCTCCCTTCCTCTGCTGCTCTCTCTCTCCCTCCCTCCCTCTGCTGCTCTCTCTCCCTCCCTCCCTCCGCTGCTCTCTCTCCCTCCCTCCCTCTGCTGCTCTCTCTCTCCCTCCCTCTGCTGCTCTCTCTCTCCCTCCCTCTGCTGCTCTCTCTCTCTCTCTCCCTCCCTCTGCTGCTCTCTCTCCCTCCCTCCCTCCGCTGCTCTCTCCCTCCCTCCCTCTGCTGCTCTCTCTCTCCCTCCCTCTGCTGCTCTCTCTCTCTCTCCCTCCCTCTGCTGCTCTCTCTCTCCCTCCCTCTGCTGCTCTCTCTCTCTCTCCCTCCGCTGCTCTCTCTCTCCCTCCCTCTGCTGCTCTCTCTCCCTCTGCTGCTCTCTCTCTCTCTCTCTCTCTCTCCCCTCTCCCCCTCCGCTTCTCTCTCTCTCTCTCCCTCTCCCTCCGCTGCTCGCTCTCTCCCTCCCTCCCCTCCCCCCTCTCCCTCCCCTCCCTCTCTCCCTCCCTCCCTCCGCGCTCTCCCTCTCCCTCCCTCCGCTCTCTCCCTCCCTCTGCTCTCCCTCCCTCTCCCTGCTCTCTCCCTCCCTCTGCTCTCTCTCTCTCCCTCCCTCTGCTCTCTCCCTCCCTCCCTCCCCTCTCTCCCTCCCGCTCTCCCTCTCCCTCTCTCCGCTGCTCTCTCCCTCCCTCTGCTCTCCCTCTCCCTCTCTCCGCTGCTCTCTCCCTCCCTCTGCTCTCTCCCTCCCTCTGCTCTCTCTCCCTCCCTCTCCCTGCTGCTCTCTCTCCGCTCTCTCCCTCCCTCCCTCCGCTGCTCTCTCTCTCTCCCTCCGCTGCTCTCTCCCTCCCTCTCTCTCTCCCTCCCTCTGCTCTCTCCCTCCCTCTGCTCTCTCTCCCTCCCTCCGCTGCTCTCTCTCCCTCCCTCCGCTGCTCTCTCTCCCTCCCTCCGCTGCTCTCTCTCTCTCCGCTGCTCTCCCTCCCTCCTGCTCTGCTCTCTCTCTCCCTCCCTCCCCTCCCCCTCCCTCCCCCTCTCCCCTCCCTCCCCTCCCTCCCTCCCTCCCTCCCTCCTGCTGCTCTCTCTCCCTCCCTCCGCTGCTCTCTCCCTCCCTCCCTCCGCTGCTCTCTCTCTCTCCCTGCTCTCCCTCTCTCTCCCCCTCCCTCCGCTGCTCTCTCTCTCTCCGCTCTCCCCGCTCTCTCCCTCCCCCTCTCTCCCTCCCTCTGCTGCCTCTCCCTCCTCTGCTGCTCTCCCTCTCTCTCTCCCCTCTGCTCTCCCTCTCCCTCTCTCCGCTGCTCTCTCCCTCCCTCTGCTCTCCCTCTCCCTCTCCGCTGCTCTCTCCCCCCGCTCTCTCTCCCTCCCTCCCTCTGCTCTCTCTCCCTCCCTCCCCTGCTGCTCTCTCCCTCCCTCCTCTGCTCTCTCCCTCCCTCCCGCTGCTCTCTCTCCCTCCCTCCCCTCTCTCCCTCCCCTCTCCGCTGCTCTCTCCTCCCTCTGCTCTCTCCCTCCCTCCCTCTGCTGCTCTCTCCCTCCCTCCCTCTGCTCTCTCCCTCCCTCTCCCTGCTCTCTCTCCCTCCCTCCCTCCCCTCTCTCCCTCCCCCTCCGCTGCTCTCTCCCTCCCTCTGCTCTCTCCCTCCCTCCCTCTGCTGCTCTCCCTCCCTCCCTCTGCTGCTCTCTCCCTCTGCTCTCCTCCCTCCCTCTGCTCTCTCTCCCTCCCCCTCTCTCCCTCCCTCTCTCTCCCCTCCCTCCTCTCGCTGCTCTCCCTCTCTCCTCTCCTCTCTCCCTCCGCTGCTCTCTCCCTCCCTCTGCTCTCTCCCCCCTCCCTCTGCTGCTCTCTCCCTCCCTCCCTCTGCTGCTCTCTCCCTCCCTCTGCTCTCTCTCCCTCCCTCTGCTCTCTCTCCCTCTCTCCCTCCCCTCTCTCCCTCCCCCTCTCCCTCTCCGCTGCTCTCCTCTCTCTCTCTCTCTCTCCCTCCGCTGCTCTCTCCCTCCCTCTGCTCTCCCCCCCCCTCCCTCCCCCCCCCCTCCCCCTCCCTCCCTCTCTCCCTCCCCCCTCCCTCTGCTCTCCCTCTCCCTCTCTGCTCTCCCTCTCTCCCTCCCCCTCTCTCCCTCTCCTCTCTCCCTCCCCCTCCCCTCTCCCTCCCTCTCTCTCTCTCCCTCCCTCTCTCCTCTCCTCTGCTCTCTCCCTCCCCCTCTCGCTCTCTCTCTCCGCTGCTCTCTCTCCCTCCCTCTGCTCTCTCTCCTCCCTCCCTCCCTCTGCTGCTCTCTCCCTCCCTCCCTGCTCTGCTGCTCTCTCCCTCCCTCTGCTCCCTGCTGCTCTCTCTCCCTCCCTCCCTCTCTCCCTCCCTCCCTCCCTCTCTCCCTCCGCTCTCCCTCTCTCTCTCTCCCTCTGCTCTCCCTCCGCCCGCTCTCTCTCTCCCTCTGCTCTCCCTCTCCCTCCCTCCCTCTGCTCTCTCCCTCCCTCCCTCCCTCTGCCTCTCCCTCTGCTCTCTCCCTCCCCTGCTCTCCCTCCCTCCCTCCCTCCTCCCTCCCTCTCCCTCTCTCCCTCCCCCTCCCCTGCTCTCTCCCTCTCCTCTCTCCGCTGCTCTCTCCCTCCCTCCTCTCTCTCCCCCATCCCTCCCCTCCCCCCTCCCTCTCTCCCTCCCCCTCTCTCCCTCTCCCTCCCTCTCTCTCTCTCCCTCCCTCTCTGCTCTCCCTCCCTCTGCTGCTCTCTCTCTCCCCTCCCCTGCTCCTCTCTCTCTCCCCTCTCCCTCCCTCCCTCTGCTCTCTCTCTCCCTCCCCTGCTCTCTCTCCCTCCCTCTGCCTCACCCCCCCCTCCCTCCCTCCCTCCCTCTCTCCGCTCTCTCTCTCCCTCCCTCCCTCCCTCTCCCTCCTCCCTCCCCTCTCTCTCTCTCCCTCCCCTGCTGCTCCCTCCCTCCTGCTGCTCCCTCTCTCCCTCCTCTCCCTCCCTTCTCTCCTCTCTCCTCTCCCCTCTGCTCTCTCTCCTCTCCGCTGCTCTCTCTCTCCGCTGCTCTCTCTCCCTCCCTCTGCTCTCTCTCCCTCCCTCCCTCCCTCTCTCTCTCCCTCCCCTCTGCTCTCTCCCTCCCTGCTGCTCCCTGCTGCTCTCTCTCCTCCCCCCCTCTCTCCCTCCCTCCCTCCCCTCTCTCCCCTCTCCCTCCGCCCCTTCTCTCTCTCCCTCCCTCCCTCCCCTGCTTCTCTCTCTCCCTCCTCTCCCTCTCCCTCCTCCGCTGCTCTCTCCCTCCCTCTGCTCTCTCCCTCTCCTCCCTCCCTCTGCTCTCTCCCTCCCTCCCTCTCCCTCCCTCCGCTCTCTCTCCCTCTCCCTCCCTCCCTCCGCTGCTCTCTCCCTCTCCCTCCCTCCCTCTCCGCTGCTCTCTCTCTCTCCCTCCCTCTGCTCTCTCCCTCCCTACTCCCTGTTGCTCTCTCTCCCTCCCTCCCTCCCAGCTCTCTCCCTCCCTCCCTCTCCTCCCTCACCAACTGTCCCTGTTTTCCCTCCGCTCTCTCCCTCTCCCTCCGCTCCCTGCTCCCTCCCTCCCTCTGTCTCTTCCCTCCCTCCCTGATCTCTCTCCCTCAGCTCTCTCCCTCCCTCCCTGCTCTCTCTCCCTCCCTCCTCTCCCTCCCTCCCTCCCTTCTCTCCCTCCCTCCCTCAGCTCCCCTCCCTCCGCTCTCTCTCCCTCCCTCAACTCCCTCCCTCCCTCCCTCCTCTCCCTCCCTCTCTTTTCCCTCCCTCCCTCCCTCCCTCCAGCTCTCTCTCCCTCCCTCCCTCCCTCCGCTCTCTCTCCCTCCCTCCCTGCTCTCTCTCCCTCCCTCTCCCTCCCTCCCTCCCTCCCTCCCTCCCTCCCTCCCTCCCTCAGCTCTCTCTCCCTCCCTCCCTCCGCATCTCCCTCCCTCCCTCCCTCCCTCCCTCCCTCCCTCCTCTCTCCCTCCCTCCCTCAGCTCTGCTCCCTCCCTCCCTCCGCTCCCTCCCTCCATCCAACTCTCTCTCCCTCCCTTTCCCCTCCCTCCCTCAGCTCTCTCCCTCCCTGCTCATCCCTGTTGTCTTCTCCCTGATCCCTCAGCTCTCCCTCCCTCCCTCCCCCCTCCCTGTCTGTCTTTTCCCTGATACTCCCTCCCTCCCGAGCTCTCTACCCTCCCTCCCCCTCCCTCCCCCTCCCCCCTCTCTCCCTCCCTCCCTCCCTCTCTCTCCCTCCCTCCCTCCCCCTCCCTCCCTTCTGATCTCCCTCCCTCAGCTCTCTCCCTCCCTCCCTCCCTGCTACTCTCAACTCCCTCCGCTCTCTCTCCCTCCCTCCCTCCCTCCGCTCTCTCCCTCCCTCCCTCAGCTCTCCCTCCCTCCCCGCTCCCTCCCTCCCTCCCTCCCCCTCCCTCCCTCTCTCTCCCCTCCCTCCCTCCCTCCCTCCCTCCCTCCCTCCCTCCGCTCTCTCTCCCTCCCTAGGAGCTCCCTCCCTCCCTCCCTCCCTCCCTGTCTCTCTCCCTCCCTCCCTCACTCAGCTCTCTCTCCCTCCCTCCCTCCCTCCCTCCCTCTCTCTCCCTCCCTCCCTTCTCTCTCCCTCCCTCCCTCCCTCCGCTCTCTCCCCTCCCTCCCTCCCCTCTACTCCCTCCCTCTCTCTTCTCCCTTCTCCCCTCCCTCCCTCCCCTCCCTCTCTCTCTCTCCCTCCCTTTCCTCTCTGTCTCCCTCCCTCTCTCTCCCTCCCTCCCTCCCCCGCTCCCTCCTCCCTCTCTCTCCCTCCCTCCCTCTCCCTCCCCTCTCTCCTCTCTCTCTCCCTCCCTTTCTCTCCCTCCCTCCCTCCCCCCTCCCTCCCAGCTCTCTCTCCTCTCTGCTCCCTTTCTCTCTCTCTCTCCCTGTCCTCTCCCTCCCTCCAGCTCTCCCTCCCCCTGCTCTCTCTCTCTCCCTCCCATTCTCTCTCCCCTCCCTCCCCCTCCCTCCCTCCCTCTCTCTCTCTCCCTCCCTACATCAACCCTTCTCCCTCCCTCCCTCCGCGCTCTCTCCCTCCCTCCCTCCGCTCTCTCCCTCCCTCCCTCCGCTCTCTCTCCCTCCCTCCCTCCGCTCTCTCTCCCTCCCTCCCTCCGCTCTCTCCCTCCCTCCCTCCGCTCTCTCCCTCCCTCCCTCCGCTCTCTCCCTCCCTCTCCCTGCTGCTCTCTCTCCCTCCCTCCCTCCCTCCCTCCCTCCCTCCCTCCGCTGAGACTAATGATGCGTTCAAAACAACTGAGAACTTGGAAATCTCAGACTTCAGTGTGTTCAAGACAACTGGGAAGGACGAGATCTGACTGGGGAAAAATATTTTTGAACGGTCATCCAAGTCGGACAACCTGAAGATCACGGACATCATGATACACTCAGCTCTGCCGAGCAACTGCTACATCAACTGTTGTTTTAATGATACACTCAGCTCTGCCGAGCAACTGCTACATCAACTGTTGTTTTAATGATACGCTCAGCTCTGCCGAGCAACTGCTACACCAACTGTTGTGTTTTGAAATATAATATGGCTTGAGAAGAACAAGATTGTCAGGCCAGGCATATGGTGAATATGCTGTGATAATGTATTAGGAATACTGCACCAACCTCATTCCTAAAGAAGCAATTCTTTAGGAGGTTAAATGGTACATTTTTACATACATTTTTGTATTTTTAAGATCTTAGATCTTGGCTTTTTGACTGGGAAAGGTTGCTGACCACTGGTTTATGACAACATGGAGTGACTGACAGTGATGATAGCCAATCACAGTCTGGAGCTGGCTATAAGCCCCTCCTCCCTGTCAAAGTCCTTGCCAATAGGAGCCAGGGGTAGGGGTGAACTCCATGTCCTGGTTGGTCACATAGCTGAGCAGTGGAAGTCATTGATCATAGGAGTTGGATTAGCTGGTTTGTTGACCTAATAGTGCAGCCGGCTTCAGTGAGGTCAGGTTGTCTTATCTTCCTAAAAACACATGGCTCCTGTGGAAGAGGCTCAGTCTATCATGAAAGCACAGAGTATCAACACACACACACAGCTCATCTAATAGTATTAGCTTTTAGCAGATAAAGTGTTTGGTGCAACGTCACTATTCTTAGTTTAGGATTATGTAAAGCGTCGCTGAATAGTGATATTTTTAAGTGTTTTTTATAACTAGCTGAGCAAAATAACAACCAGCTGAAACGTAGGCCTGGATGCAGTATCTTTGACTTCCCAGATGCCTTCACATTGTATTTTGAAAATATGTTTTCTACATTTCCCTTTTTGAAGCAAAAATTCTCCATCTAGCTTTGCAGGACAAACTAGACATGTCAGACCCATTTTACAGTTTAGGCCCAAGACCGTTGGTGGTGACTAGATGAAGACCAGTCATCAGGACATTAAGGAGTAGGGGGGTAAAGGATGGTGGTGACTAGATGAAGACCAGTCATCAGGACATTAAGGAGTAGGGGGATAAAGGATGGTGGTGACTAGATGTAGACCAGTCATCAGGACATTAAGGAGTAGGGGTAAAGGATGGTGACTAGATGAAGACCAGACATCAGGACATTAAGGAGTAGGGGGATAAAGGATGGTGGTGACTAGATGAAGACCAGTCATCAGGACATTAAGGAGTAGGGGGTAAAGGATGGTGACTAGATGAAGACCAGTCATCAGGACATTAAGGAGTAGGGGGATAAAGGATGGTGGTGACTAGATGAAGACCAGTCATCAGGACATTAAGGAGTAGGGGTAAAGGATGGTGGTGACTAGATGAAGACCAGTCAACAGGACATTAAGGAGTAGGGGGATAAAGGATGGTGACTAGATGTAGACCAGTCATCAGGACATTAAGGAGTAGGGATAAAGGATGGTGACTAGATGTAGACCAGTCATCAGGACATTAAGGAGTGGGGGTAAAGGATGGTGACTAGATGTAGACCAGTCATCAGGACATTAAGGAGTAGGGGGTAAAGGATGGTGACTAGATGTAGACCAGTCATCAGGACATTAAGGAGTAGGGGGTAAAGGATGGTGGTGACTAGATGAAGACCAGTCATCAGGACATTAAGGAGTAGGGGTGGGGGGTAAAGGATGGTGGTGACTAGATGTAGACCAGTCAACAGGACATTAAGGAGTAGGGGGTAAAGGATGGTGGTGACTAGATGTAGACCAGTCATCAGGACATTAAGGAGTAGGGGGAGGATGGATGGTGACTAGATGAAGACCAGTCAACAGGACATTAAGGAGTAGGGGGTAAAGGATGGTGACTAGATGTAGACCAGTCATCAGGACATTAAGGAGTAGGGGGTAAAGGATGGTGGTGACTAGATGAAGACCAGTCATCAGGACATTAAGGAGTAGGGGGTAAAGGATGGTGACTAGATGTAGACCAGTCATCAGGACATTAAGGAGTAGGGGGTAAAGGATGGTGACTAGATGTAGACCAGTCATCAGGACATTAAGGAGTAGGGGGTAAGGAGGATGGTGACTAGATGTAGACCAGTCATCAGGACATTAAGGAGTAGGGGGTAAAGGATGGTGACTAGATGTAGACCAGTCATCAGGACATTAAGGAGTAGGGGGTAAAGGATGGTGACTAGATGTAGACCAGTCATCAGGACATTAAGGAGTAGGGGGGTAAAGGATGGTGACTAGATGTAGACCAGTCATCAGGACATTAAGGAGTAGGGGGTAAAGGATGGTGACTAGATGTAGACCAGTCATCAGGACATTAAGGAGTGGGGGGTAAAGGATGGTGACTAGATGTAGACCAGTCATCAGGACATTAAGGAAGTAGGGGGTAAAGGATGGTGACTAGATGTAGACCAGACATCAGGACATTAAGGAGTAGGGGTAAAGGATGGTGGTGACTAGATGAAGACCAGTCATCAGGACATTAAGGAGTAGGGGGTAAAGGATGGTGGTGACTAGATGTAGCCCAGTCAACAGGACATTAAGGAGTAGGGGGTAAAGGATGGTGGTGACTAGATGTAGACCAGTCATCAGGACATTAAGGAGTAGGGGGTAAAGGATGGTGACTAGATGTAGCCCAGTCATCAGGACATTAAGGAGTAGGGGGTAAAGGATGGTGGTGACTAGATGAAGACCAGTCAACAGGACATTAAGGAGTAGGGGGTAAAGGATGGTGACTAGATGTAGACCAGTCATCAGGACATTAAGGAGTAGGGGTAAAGGATGGTGGTGACTAGATGAAGACCAGTCATCAGGACATTAAGGAGTAGGGGGATAAAGGATGGTGACTAGATGTAGACCAGTCATCAGGACATTAAGGAGTAGGGGGTAAAGGATGGTGACTAGATGTAGACCAGTCATCAGGACATTAAGGAGTAGGGGGGGTAAAGGATGGTGACTAGATGTAGACCAGTCATCAGGACATTAAGGAGTGGGGGTAAAGGATGGTGACTAGATGAAGACCAGTCATCAGGACATTAAGGAGTAGGGGGTAAAGGATGGTGACTAGATGTAGACCAGTCATCAGGACATTAAGGAGTAGGGGGGTAAAGGATAGTGGTGACTAGATGAAGACCAGTCAACAGGACATTAAGGAGTAGGGGGTAAAGGATGGTGACTAGATGTAGCCCAGTCATCAGGACATTAAGGAGTAGGGGGTAAAGGATGGTGACTAGATGTAGACCAGTCATCAGGACATTAAGGAGTAGGGGGTAAAGGATGGTGGTGACTAGATGAAGACCAGACATCAGGACATTAAGGAGTAGGGGGTAAAGGATGGTGGTGACTAGATGAAGACCAGTCATCAGGACATTAAGGAGTAGGGGGTAAAGGATGGTGACTAGATGAAGACCAGTCATCAGGACATTAAGGAGTAGGGGGTAAAGGATGGTGACTAGATGTAGACCAGTCATCAGGACATTAAGGAGTAGGGGGTAAAGGATGGTGACTAGATGTAGACCAGTCAACAGGACATTAAGTAGGGGGTAAAGGATGGTGATGACTAGATGAAGACCAGACATCAGGACATTAAGAGTAGTGGGGGTAAGGATGGTGGTGACTAGATGAAGACCAGTCATCAGGACATTAAGGAGTAGGGGGTAAAGGATGGTGGTGACTAGATGAACACCAGACATCAGGACATTAAGGAGTAGGGGGTAAGGATGGTGGTGACTAGATGAAGACCAGTCAACAGGACATTAAGGAGTAGGGGGTAAAGGATGGTGACTAGATGTAGACCAGTCAACAGGACATTAAGGAGTAGGGGGTAAGGATGGTGGTGACTAGATGTAGACCAGTCATCAGGACATTAAGGAGTAGGGGGTAAAGGATGGTGACTAGATGTAGACCAGTCATCAGGACATTAAGGAGTAGGGGGTAAAGGATGGTGACTAGATGTAGACCAGTCATCAGGACATTAAGGAGTAGGGGGTAAAGGATGGTGACTAGATGTAGACCAGTCATCAGGACATTAAGGAGTAGGGGGTAAAGGATGGTGGTGACTAGATGAAGACCAGTCATCAGGACATTAAGGAGTAGGGGGGTAAAGGATGGTGACTAGATGTAGCCCAGTCATCAGGACATTAAGGAGTAGGGGGTAAAGGATGGTGGTGACTAGATGTAGACCAGTCATCAGGACATTAAGGAGTAGGGGGTAAAGGATGGTGACTAGATGTAGACCAGTCATCAGGACATTAAGGAGTAGGGGGTAAAGGATGGTGGTGACTAGATGAAGACCAGTCAACAGGACATTAAGGAGTAGGGGGTAAAGGATGGTGACTAGATGTAGACCAGTCATCAGGACATTAAGGAGTAGGGGGTAAAGGATGGTGGTGACTAGATGAAGACCAGTCATCAGGACATTAAGGAGTAGGGGTAAAGGATGGTGACTAGATGAAGACCAGTCAACAGGACATTAAGGAGTAGGGGGTAAAGGATGGTGACTAGATGTAGACCAGTCATCAGGACATTAAGGAGTAGGGGGGGGTAAAGGATGGTGACTAGATAAAGACCAGTCATCAGGACATTAAGGAGTAGGGGGTAAAGGATGGTGACTAGATGTAGACCAGTCATCAGGACATTAAGGAGTAGGGGGGGGTAAAGGATGGTGACTAGATGTAGACCAGTCATCAGGACATTAAGGAGTAGGGGGTAAAGGATGGTGGTGACTAGATGAAGACCAGTCATCAGGACATTAAGGAGTAGGGGGTAAATGATGGTGGTGACTAGATGAAGACCAGTCAACAGGACATTAAGGAGTAGGGGGTAAAGGATGGTGACTAGATGTAGACCAGTCAACAGGACATTAAGGAGTAGGGGGTAAAGGATGGTGGTGACTAGATGAAGACCAGTCAACAGGACATTAAGGAGTAGGGGGTAAAGGATGGTGACTAGATGAAGACCAGTCATCAGGACATTAAGGAGTAGGGGGTAAAGGATGGTGACTAGATGAAGACCAGTCATCAGGACATTAAAGGATGGTGACTAGATGTAGACCCGTCATCAGGACATTAAGGAGTAGGGGGTAAAGGATGGTGACTAGATGTAGGCCAGTCAACAGGACATTAAGGAGTAGGGGGGTAAAGGATGGTGGTGACTAGATGAAGACCAGACATCAGGACATTAAGGAGTAGGGGATTAAGGATGGTGGTGACTAGATGAAGACCAGACATCAGGACATTAAGGAGTAGGGGGTAAAGGATGGTGGTGACTAGATGAAGACCAGACATCAGGACATTAAGGAGTAGGGGGTAAAGGATGGTGGTGACTAGATGAACACCAGACATCAGGACATTAAGGAGTAGGGGTAAAGGATGGTGGTGACTAGATGAAGACCAGTCAACAGGACATTAAGGAGTAGGGGGTAAAGGATGGTGGTGACTAGATGAAGACCAGTCAACAGGACATTAAGGAGTAGGGGGATAAAGGATGGTGGTGACTAGATGAAGACCAGTCATCAGGACATTAAGGAGTAGGGGGGTAAAGGATGGTGGTGACTAGATGAAGACCAGTCATCAGGACATTAAGGAGTAGGGGGGGGTAAAGGATGGTGGTGACTTGACAGGCCACTAGGACTTTGCCAAAAGGCAACTAAATAGTCTTAGACCATGAGAAACAAGATTCACTGGTCTGATGAAACCAAGATTGAACTCTTTGGCCTGAATGCCAAGTGTCAGGTCTGGAGGAAATTCCCCAAATACAGGTGTACCAAGCTTGAAGCGTCATAACCAAGAAGACTGGAGGCTGTAGTCGCTGCTTCAACAAATGACTGAGTCTGGAAAATATGGTACATTTCTGTCTTTTTATTATTATTTTTAAATAAATGGGCAAACATTTGTTTTTGCTTTGTCATTATGGGGTTGTGTGTGTAGATTGATAAGGGGGGATTGCAAGTCAATCCATCATCACCCACCTATGGAGTTGAAAGTCCGTTCTTGTGATTCCAATTCTATGGTGCTGCTACCTGCTACCAACCAACTGTTCTGTTCAGCAGGTTATCCAGGTCAACAACAAACCCAGCAGGAAACCTCTCTGCCTTCCTTCCTGCCTGGTGTCGGTTTCACACAACAGCCAAACATAAGCCTGGGAACACCTCACACTATTACATAGACGACTAGTACCATTTGATAACCCTACTGGTACCGCTGAAGGCAGCACTGATGAAGTGAGAGGGAATAGGCTTTGTGTCGACGTGAAAGGATGTAATCTGTCCACGAGAAGAGTTCACGGCTTTAGATTGATTTTTCTAAACCGTTTGGTTCTGGCTGTTAAGGGAAACAGACTGAAGTTGGTAGATTCAGAGAGCATTGAGTGCAATGTCCACAATGGGGCCAGAGTCAGGCAGATGGATGCAGGGGGTGGCTGATGTCTCAGTCTTCAGCTGCTTCCTACAGGGAGCAGGCAGTTATGGAACCAACACAAGGTCTTATATAGGCGGATTGATGTGTATCAGTTCAGAAAGTAGGAGTCATGTTTAGAAAACTCTATAGGTTATGAAATACACCTAACATGGCCTGACAGCCTCAGTAACAAACAAAACTCATCGGCTAAGTCAATAATACTGTAATAACAGTGTCACCTATTCTTCATATATCTGTTCTTCTTCAGCCTCGTTCAAAACCACCATCTATTTTATACATAAGAGCCTGGTCCCTGTGAGAGAGATGGGCACCTGGGAGTCAGTGTGTGAAGTGGGCATCTTCCTCAGAGCAGCTGGGACTCCCTGCCCGCCTCGGCACCCGCCTCGGCACCCGCCTCCCTCCCTCCTTCCCTGCCTGCCCGCCCGCCTCCCTCCTTCCTTTCTTCCCTCCCTGCCCACCTCCCTCCCTCCCTGCCCGCCTCCCTCCTTGCCCGCCTCCCCCTTCCTTCCCTCCCTCCCTGCCCGCCCGCCTCCCTCCTTCCCTCCCTGCCTCCCTCCTTCCTTCCTTCCCTCCCCTCCCTGCCTCCCTCCCACCTCCTTCCTTCCTTCCCTCCCTGCCCACCTCCCTCCTTCCCTCCCCCCCCCCTCCCTCCATCCATCCATCCCTCCCTCCCTCCATCCATCCATCCTTCCCTCCCTCCCTCCCTCCCTCCTTCCTTCCTTCCCTGCCCTCCTTCCTTCCCTCCCTGCCCGCCTCCCTTCCCTCCCTGCCCGCTTCCTTCCTTCCCTCCCTGCCCGCCCGCCTCCCTCCCTCCTCCCTTCCTTCCTTCCTTCCCTCCCTGTCCGCCACAGCGCCCACCTCCCTCCTCCCTTCCTTCCTTCCCTGCCCGCCACAGCGCCCACCTCCCTCCTCCCTTCCTTCCTTCCCTCCCTCCCTGCCCGCCACAGCGCCCACCTCCCTCCTCCCCGCATCCCTCCCGCCTCCCTCCCTTCCTTCCTTCCTTCCTTCCTTCCCTCCCTGCCCGCCTCCCTCCCTCCTCCCTTCCTTCCCTCCCTGCCCGCCACAGCGCCCACCTCCCTCCCTCCCTCCCTCCTTCCTTCCTTCCCTCCCTCCCTCCCTCCCTGCCCGCCACAGCGCCCACCTCCCTCCTCCCCGGCTCCTTGCTGGAGCTCCAGAGCCAGACACGCCTCAGAAACTGTTCCTGGCAGGAGTGGTCGTCCTATCAGTGGACAGTGTACTACACACAGCACCGTCAGCAGCAGAGACTCCACCTGAGGAGAATCACCAACTTCCTATACCTGACAGGGGAACATATGTGTTCTCTGCTGTAACCAAGTACTTTGATCTTGACATCTTGACACTTAGCTAGCAAGTTAGCAAACCAAATGCATCGCTGGAGCCCTGAGCTGGATAGAATGTATTCAAAACAGCAGATATCTCAGAGTTCTACTTAACCTCGTTGTTGGTTATAAGCAGTGGAGCAGCACGTAACCCCGCAGTGACCCCAACTAACCCCAACGAACCCCGCAAAATAAATATTTATTTTTAAAATCGGTATTGAAAATCATACCGTGGGTATTTCAAAATACCCCGGTATAAAACGGTATGTCACCCAAGCCTAATGATGCCCGCACAGCCCGAGTAGGCAACAACATGGGGGTTTTGTCTCCCATCTCAAAGACTTGTCTGGGCCAGCTAAGTCATGCAGTGTAGACTGGCTTTAGTCTACTTTTAAAATACATATTTTTACCACAACAGAAATCCAGCGGTAGTATATTTTGCTAGAATTGTATGGTAGGGACCAGGACGTTGAGCAGACGACATTAAACTGACCTCTGGACAGATGTTCCTAAACACATTGGAGTTCCAGACAGATGTGTCCCAGCCAGGCCAGAGAAGCCGTGGCGGAGAGGAGGAGAGAGGCAGTGGAGGAGGAGAGAGGCAGTGGAGGAGGAGGAGGAGGAGGAGGAGAGAGGCAGTGGAGGAGGAGGAGGAGTGGAGGAGGAGGCAGTGGAGGAGGAGGAGGAGGAGGAGGAGGAGGAGAGGAGAGAGGCAGTGGAGGAGGAGGAGGAGGAGAGAGGCAGTGGAGGAGGAGGAGGAGGAGAGAGGCAGTGGAGGAGGAGGAGGAGGAGAGAGGCAGTGGAGGAGGAGGAGGAGGAGAGAGGCAGTGGAGGAGGAGGAGGAGAGAGGCAGTGGAGGAGGAGGAGAGGAGAGAGGCAGTGGAGGAGGAGGAGGAGAGAGGCAGTGGAGGAGGAGTGGAGGAGAGAGGCAGTGGAGGAGGAGCAGTGGAAGAGAGAGAGGCAGTGGAGGAGGAGGAGAAGGAGAGAGGCAGTGGAGGAGGAGGAGAGAGGCAGTGGAGGAGGAGAAGAGAGGCAGTGGAGGAGGAGAAGAGAGGCAGTGGAGGAGGAGAAGAGAGGCAGTGGAGGAGGAGAAGAGAGGCAGTGGAGGAGGAGAGGAGAAGAGGCAGTGGAGGAGGAGAAGAGGCAGTGGAGGAGGAGGAGGAGAGAGGCGGGAGAGGCAGTGGAGGAGGAGGAGGAGAGAGGCAGTGGAGGAGGAGAAGAGAGGCAGTGGGTAGAGGGAACAGAATAACACCTCACCTCCAGTCCTGACAGAAAGACTGATGTCCCACCATTTAGCTGGAGATAAATCAAGATGGACGCCAGAAGCACTTACTGATTAAGTGTCAGGAATCAGAAGTGCCCCACTCACAGCCAATACACTACAGTCCAGTCTGGCTCTCTGTCAAGAGTAGAATACTAGAGCAGGCCATACTGGGAGGACAAAAGGAACGCCTTATCCTCCCACTGGAATCAGACAGACCTGGAGATTAACCAGACAGGTCACCCCAACCCACGCGGAGGTTAAACAGACAGGTCACCCCAACCCACGGGGAGGTTAAAACAGACAGGTCACCCCAACCCACGGGGAGGTTAAACAGACAGGTCACCCCAACCCACGGGGAGGTTAAACAGACAGGTCACCCCAACCCACGGGGAGGTTAAACAGACAGGTCACCCCAACCCACGGGGAGGTTAAACAGACAGGTCACCCCAACCCACGGGGAGGTTAAACAGACAGTTCACCCCAACCCACGGGGAGGTTAAACAGACAGTTCACCCCAACCCACGGGGAGGTTAAACAGACAGAGTCGTCTGATCTTTCGACTGGTAGAAATTTTAAAAGGTGTTTTTATACATGGAAAACACATCTTATTGAAGGGATCTTCAACGGGACGATATTTTCTTGAACAGATGGTCGGGAACATAATGACAAATCATTTGTAGACTGAAAATTGACCACAAGAACAACAAATCAGATAATATGACTAAAACAATCATTCCAAACCTGGATTAAATTGTATATGATCACGTGTCTCTATCATGCCTGGGAATACCTGGGAACAGATTTACTCAATTAAAATCACTTGGTGTTTTTACAGTCTTATGGTCCAACAATGAACATAAAAAAAATATATCATTTTAAAGGTTAATTTTTATTGGTTCAGAAAACTTAAAGGGCCAAACAAAAGCAAGCCAACCAGTGGGCACCGAGCTGCTTTAAGCCAGCCGACCAGTGGGCACCGAGCTGCTTTAAGCCAGCCGACCAGTGGGCACCGAGCTGCTTTAAGCCAGCCGACCAGTGGGCACCGAGCTGCTTTAAGCCAGCCGACCAGTGGGCACCGAGCTGCTTTAAGCCAGCCGACCAGTGGGCACCGAGCTGCTTTAAGCCAGCCGACCAGTGGGCACCGAGCTGCTTTAAGCAAGCCAACCAGTGGGCACCGAGCTGCTTTAAGCAAGCCAACCAGTGGGCACCGAGCTGCTTTAAGCAAGCCAACCAGTGGGCACCGAGCTGCTTTAAGCAAGCCAACCAGTGGGCACCGAGCTGCTTTAAGCCAGCCAACCAGTGGGCACCGAGCTGCTTTAAGCAAGCCAACCAGTGGGCACGGAGCTGCTTCAAGCAAGCCAACCAGTGGGCACGGAGCTGCTTTAAGCCAGCCACCCAGTGGGCACGGAGCTGCTTTAAGCAAGCCACCCAGTGGGCACGGAGCTGCTTTAAGCAAGCCACCCAGTGGGCACGGAGCTGCTTTAAGCAAGCCAACCAGTGGGCACGGAGCTGCTTTAAGCAAGCCACCCAGTGGGCACGGAGCTGCTTTAAGCAAGCCACCCAGTGGGCACGGAGCTGCTTTAAGCAAGCCACCCAGTGGGCACGGAGCACGGAGCTGCTTTAAGCTGCTTTAAGAGGGCTGTTTATGGAACACAGATGACTCCAGAGGGAGCCCGATGGAAACTGATTTGGGCCGGGCCGGGCGCGTGTCTCTCTCTCCTCCTGCAGCGACAACAGAAACACCAACAGTGTGATTGCCGCTGTCCGTGGTGCTGAAGCTGCAGCGTAAGACGTCTCTAGTTTCTTACTTGTTTTTCCCCTGACTGAAACACTTCATTACAGAAATCCCTCATTTGTTTAGGATATACATTCCCTATTCCCTCCAACCTTGCTCTCTTTACGTGACACATGTAAGCATCGCATGCATGTGACCAATAGGGACTGACCTACAGCCAATCATAACCACATTAATGACTTGGTTATAACGAACTCCCAACACCGTAACATGTGTAAAAACATAATGGATGCAGAGGATGTGAAAAATAAACTCCAAAACAGGAGACTGCTGGACTAAAGAACTCTCAGTTGACCAACGGTGTCCATTCATCACCCCTTGGTGGAACAGGAGGTGAATTGAGAGGCTGCTTATATTCAGCTCCAACTTCTCTCGTCGTGAGAGACTGCTCTCATCATACCCTGCTCTTTCAGGGCTAGATCACTGGGAAACATGACGACTTCCTCTCATCATACCCTGCTCTTTCAGGGCTAGATCACTGGGAAACATGACGACTTCCTCTCATCATACCCTGCTCTTTCAGGGCTAGATCACTGGGAAACACGACTTCCTGCTTCTTATTCATCCCTTTCAGAACACCAGTATGCAGCTCACAGGAGGCTGGTGGCGCCTTCATTAGGGAGGACGGCTCATAGTAACGGCTGGAACAGAATAAACGGAAAGGTATGAAACTCATGAGCTCATGGAATGCATGTGTCTGACGCCGTTCCATTCACTGTATTCCAGACGTTATTATGAGCCATCCTCCCTCAGCAGCCTCCTGTGCTGCAGCCAGAGTTATAGAGCTGGCATAGTGGCATTGTGATGTTCTGCAAACCCATTCAAACAGCTAGGTTTCCTCCCTCCTACTCAGCAGCAGTAGTTTAACCGCCGTGCCCCAGCGCCCACCTAACAGCTCTGGAGCCAGGTGCAGCACTCGAGTCCATTACCTCCACTCCAGGCAGGGCCCACACCTTCCCACTGGGACGCCATTTTGGATCTAAATTCTCACCAGTCCCCTATCCAGCTGGTGGCTGCAGGCTCTAATCTAGTGGGCATCAGCGGCACAGTCCCATTACCTCCACTCCAGGCAGGGCCAAAACCTCTCCACTGGGCCTCCATTTTGGATCTCCTTTCCTCTCCTACCCATCTGGCTACTTGAGGCTCTAGTCTAGTGGGTATCAATGGCACAGCTTGACAGAGGGGATACAGGGATTAATAAACAGAGTCAGACTACAACACTCAGACTAGTAGTACAGCTATAAGCTCTTAATTCTGTTAGAGGCCAGCCAACACAGTTAGACACACCGAGCCAGCAGATGTAGGTTAAGTGGTGGTTTTTCATGTGCAGCTCTGGAAAGCAACAACATCAGTTCATAAAGTGTCTGCAGTCTAGAAGAGGTGCATATGTGATGTGTCAATGGGAGACAGTGAGGTGACCTATAGACCACCTGACTGTAGTCTAGTAGTAGAGGAGGTATAGACCACCTGAATGTAGTCTAGTAGTAGAGGAGGTATAGACCACCTGAATGTAGTCTAGTAGTAGAGGAGGTATAGACCACCTGACTGTAGTCTAGTAGTAGAGGTATAGACCACCTGACTGTAGTCTAGTGGTAGAGGTATAGACCACCTCCTGACTGTAGTCTAGTGGTAGAGGTATAGACCACCTGACTGTAGTCTAGTAGTAGAGGAGGTATAGACCACCTGACTGTAGTCTAGTGGTAGAGGAGGTATAGACCACCTCCTGACTGTAGTAGAGGAGGTATAGACCACCTGACTGTAGTCTAGTAGTAGAGGAGGTAAAGACCACCTGACTGTAGTCTAGTGGTAGAGGAGGTATAGACCTCCTGACTGTAGTCTAGTAGTAGAGGTATAGACCACCTCCTGACTGTAGTCTAGTGGTAGAGGAGGTATAGACCTCCTGACTGTAGTCTAGTGGTAGAGGAGGTATAGACCTCCTGGCTGTAGTAGAGGAGGTATAGACCAGCTGACTGTAGTCTAGTGGTAGAAGAGGTATAGACCACCTCCTGACTGTAGTAGAGGAGGTATAGACCACCTGACTGTAGTCTAGTAGTAGAGGAGGTATAGACCACCTGACTGTAGTCTAGTAGTAGAGGAGGTATAGACCACCTGACTGTAGTCTAGTAGTAGAGGAGGTATAGACCACCTGACTGTAGTCTAGTAGTAGAGGAGGTATAGACCACCTGACTGTAGTCTAGTAGTAGAGGAGGTATAGACCACCTCCTGACTGTAGTCTAGTAGTAGAGGAGGTATAGACCACCTCCTGACTGTAGTCTAGTAGTAGAGGAGGTATAGACCACCTCCTGACTGTAGTCTAGTAGTAGAGGAGGTATAGACCACCTGACTGTAGTCTAGTAGTAGAGGAGGTATAGACCACCTGACTATAGTCTAGTAGTAGAGGAGGTATAGACCACCTGACTGTAGTCTAGTAGTAGAGGAGGTATAGACCACCTGACTGTAGTCTAGTAGTAGAGGAGGTATAGACCACCTGACTGTAGTCTAGTAGTAGAGGAGGTATAGACCACCTGACTGTAGTCTAGTAGTAGAGGAGGTATAGACCACCTGACTGTAGTCTAGTAGTAGAGGTGACCTATAGACCAGCTGTTTTACAAAACCTAAAATGTCATGTTTTTGTGATAAACAATTAATGCCCTGAAGGTTAGATTATTTAAGCTCACTATCTGAGTGACTAGTTAGACTAAACCATCTCTTAGTAAATGATCAAAACAGAGTTGGTTTGTAATATAAAGTCAACGTAGTGGAGGATACATGCACTAAGGGATATCTGACCTTGATCACATTAAGAGAGGACTGACATGTCAGTGTCACTCATTAACAGGCTGACCAGATAAGAGCTACTCTCTGCTTCCGGCAACATTGACGTAGTTTATCACGTCCCAAATTCTGCAAGGCCTTGGAAGGGCACCGTTACTTCTTGACAAGATCGACCGAACTGTGTAGCATCCTGTCCAAACCCAGCCACAGTAAGTCTACTTAGCAATCCCAAATGGCAACCTGCACCCTGTATAATGCACTACTTTAGACCAGGGCCTGTGGGCTCAGGTTAAAAGTAGTGCACTACGTACGGAATAGGGTGCATTTTGAGACACAGTCGGCGTATCAGCTAAGGAAGCAGAATAAAGAGGTTCTGTGAGAAGCTAGCCAATCAGTATCTGTACTGCATTGAATACTAAATGTGACCCATTTCTCATGTGTTTTCCCTGACTAAAATGGGCTTAGCCCAACCTGTTCCTCTGTTATGCCTCAGATGGATACGAGATCACAACAGAAGGATTAGTCACAAATAAGAGAGAAAACAACGCAGTAGCCAGCCTAGTTACATCATGTTAAATGACATCATCTCCTTGGTACATTTTGATCTGGACAGAAATAAATTAAAATCGTCGAGGGGAAATGAGGGGGGGAAATGAGGCGGCTCCCCGTCGGCGGGGGGAAATGGAGGCGGCTCCCCGTCGAGACGGGGGGAAATGGAGGCGGCTCCCCGTCGGGGAAATGAGGCGGCTCCCCGTCGGGGGAAATGAGGCGGCTCCCCGTCGGGGAAATGAGGCGGCTCCCCGTCGGGGGAAATGAGGCGGCTCCCCGTCGGGGAAATGAGGCGGCTCCCCCGTCGGGGAAATGAGGCGGCTCCCCGTCGAGCCGGGGGAAATGAGGCGGCTCCCCGTCGGGGAAATGAGGCGGCTCCCCGTCGAGCCGGGGGAAATGAGGCGGCTCCCCGTCGAGCCGGGGGAAATGAGGCGGCTCCCCGTCGAGCCGGGGAAATGAGGCGGCTCCCCGTCGAGCCGGGGGAAATGAGGCGGCTCCCCGTCGAGCCGGGGGAAATGAGGCGGCTCCCCGTCGAGACGGGGGAAATGAGGCGGCTCCCCGTCGAGATGGGGGAAATGAGGCGGCTCCTCGTCGAGACGGGGAAATGAGGCGGCTCCTCGTCAAGACGGGGGGAAATGAGGCGGCCTATGTGCCCACAGTAGCATGAAGTACAGGCCATCTGTGCTGTTACCCATGGTACATACTGCTGTACCCAGGCAGCGCACTGCTCCACTGGATCCAAAGACAGACAGCCACGGGCAGAACTCATACCAGGTGTGCTCTTCAGTCAGACTATTCGTTTCCCAAACAGCACAGACCCCCAGCAGTGTGAATGTGCAATACTGGAACTCCAGCCTCTCCTGGGTCTGTCCAACAACACGTATCCCTATAGATAGACTGGCCCTACCTATGACAAACCAGTCTGTCACCATTTCCATTCAAGCTGGTTGCAGAACAACAGTCGAGTGTTAAAAACAAAAAGGACCAAAGAGACTGAACACATTCAGCCTACAGAATGACATGGTCATAACATAAGGGTTGTTAGGATGAAGACAGACACACTGGTTATAGGAGAGGAAATCTGACCCACTCTGTCCTTCTCTGGGGAACTACCGATTACACAAACACACAGAGACAGAGGGAGACCGAGACAGACCGAGACAGAGGGAGACCGAGACAGAGGGAGACACCAAGAGAGGGAGATGAGAGTGAGAGAAAGTAGAACGTGGTCACTTCAACAGTGCAGCCAACTGGATTGTAAGGACTGTACACAGGCTCAACAAGGACCCCGGTACCCAATATGGAAATGAACCTACTGTACACAGGCTCAACAAGGACCCCGGTACCCAATATGGAAATGAACCTACTGTACACAGGCTCAACAAGGACCCCGGTACCCAATATGGAAATGAACCTACTGTACACAGGCTCAACAAGGACCCCGGTACCCAATATGGAAATGAACCTACTGTACACAGGCTCAACAAGGACCCCGGTACCCAATATGGAAATGAACCTACTGTACACAGGCTCAACAAGGACCCCGGTACCCAATATGGAAATGAACCTACTGTACACAGGTTCAACAAGGACCCCGGTACCCAATATGGAAATGAACCTACTGTACACAGGCTCAACAAGTACCCCGGTACCCAATATGGAAATGAACCTACTGTACACAGGCTCAACAAGGACCCTGGTACCCAATATGGAAATTAACCTACTGTACACAAGCTCAACAACAAGTAGCCTGGTACCTAAACATAACTAATATTGTTATAGTCAAGGACAGTCAGTATTTGGTGCTGTAACTGACAGAGCTCAGAGGTGCCACATTCATGGCTGTGTTGTTATGGTTGTTTGTGGACAGATTTTAGAATTTGGGTCTGTGACAGGGGACCACAGGGGCCCAGCAGAGCAGAGGAGAGGTGTAAGTAACAGCTGTAACAGGAATCAGAAGTAGTCCCATCCCAGAGAGAATGAACAGAGACTAGATCAGGGCCATGTAACTGGGGAGGACAGAGCACTGAGCAGTCACCTTACCTCTGCCTGTCTTCCTGGGAACATCCCCTAGCCAACTAGTTTAGACCAAGACCATGACTCCGGTAAAGAAACTAGTGCACTCTATAGGGAGTCATTTGGGACACAGAATATGTCTGACCTGCCTGAACTGCTCTACAAATGAAAACAGGCTAGATCAAGTCCCAGGCCCTCCCAGATAGGAAGTTAACGACCCCTGAACTAGAGGATAGTGCAACACATCACGTGAAACCCATTCATTAATAACAAATGAGTTATTCAGTCTCCAGACGACGTGGTCAGATATCCCTCCTCTGTAACAAGGCTGGCCAGACTAACAAGGAGTCCTCTGAGCAAGCTGCCTTCTGGCAACAGATAAACCACCATGGGAGTATTCATCAAGTCCTCAGAGACTTCCAGAGGGGTTTTAGAGAGACTAGTTAAAGACAGGGAAGACAGTAGTGTGGTCAGAGGGGTTTTAGAGAGAGTAGTTAAGACAGGGAAGACAGTAGTGTGGTCAGAGGGGTTTTAGAGAGAGTAGTTAAGACAGGGAAGACAGTAGTGTGGTCAGAGGGGTTTTAGAGAGAGTAGTTAAGACAGGGAAGACAGTAGTGTGGTCAGAGGGGTTTTAGAGAGAGTAGTTAAGACAGGGAAGACAGTAGTGTGGTCAGAGGGGTTTTAGAGAGAGTAGTTAAGACAGGGAAGACAGTAGTGTGGTCAGAGGGGTTTTAGAGAGAGTAGTTAAGACAGGGAAGACAGTAGTGTGGTCAGAGGGGTTTTAGAGAGAGTAGTTAAGACAGGGAAGACAGTAGTGTGGTCAGAGGGGTTTTAGAGAGAGTAGTTAAGACAGGGAAGACAGTAGTGTGGTCAGAGGGGTTTTAGAGAGAGTAGTTAAGACAGGGAAGACAGTAGTGTGGTCAGAGGGGTTTTAGAGAGAGTAGTTAAGACAGGGAAGACAGTAGTGTGGTCAGAGGGGTTTTAGAGAGAGTAGTTAAGACAGGGAAGACAGTAGTGTGGTCAGAGGGGTTTTAGAGAGAGTAGTTAAGACAGGGAAGACAGTAGTGTGGTCAGAGGGGTTTTAGAGAGAGTAGTTAAGACAGGGAAGACAGTAGTGTGGTCAGAGGGGTTTTAGAGAGAGTAGTAAAGACAGGGAAGACAGTAGTGTGGTCAGAGGGGTTTTAGAGAGAGTAGTAAAGACAGGGAAGAGTAGTGTGGTCAGAGGGGTTTTAGAGAGTAGTTAAGACAGGGAAGACAGTAGTGTGGTCAGAGGGGTTTTAGAGAGAGTAGTTAAGACAGGGAAGACAGTAGTGTGGTCAGAGGGGTTTTAGAGAGAGTAGTTAAGACAGGGAAGACAGTAGTGTGGTCAGAGGGGTTTTAGAGAGTAGTAAAGACAGGGAAGACAGTAGTGTGGTCAGAGGGGTTTTAGAGAGAGTAGTAAAGACAGGGAAGAGTAGTGTGGTCAGAGGGGTTTTAGAGAGTAGTAAAGACAGGGAAGAGTAGTGTGGTCAGAGGGGTTTTAGAGAGTAGTAAAGACAGGGAAGACAGTAGTGTGGACAGAGGGGTTTTAGAGAGAGTAGTTAAGACAGGGAAGGCAGTAGTGTGGACATATCTATTGTCAAGAGATAGAAGAACAAAGCAATGCATAGGCCACTACACCAAAGAAATAGCATCTCATTCTAGTAGGGTTGTAACGAGTACCAGCACCGTGACAAAACAATGCCTGATCTTCCACAGCAAAAAGAACACCAAGCAGAAAACCAAGGTGATTCTGGGTGACACCATAACGGGTGCTCGTCACGGGGAGGCAGGTAGGGTTAGGGGGAGGCAGCAGGTAGGGTTAGGGGGAGGCAGGTAGCCCAGCGGTTAAGAGCGTTGGGCCAGTAACAGAAAGGTCTCTGGTTTGAATCCTCGAGCACAACCTGAAGACTACTTTACACCAGAGTGTCTTCTCTGTCCCTCTATCTACTCCACACTAGTATAGAGGACACCTTCCTTTAGGCTGCCCTGCTCTGTCCTGCCGTGCGCTGTCCTGTCCTGCTCTGCTCTGACGTGCCCTGCTCTGCTCTGTCCTGCCCTCACGTGCCCTGCTCTCACTTGCCCTGCTCTCACTTGCCCTGCTTTGTCCTGTCGTGCCCTGCTCTGTCCTGCCCTCACGTGCCCTGCTCTGTCCTGTCCTGCTCTGTCCTGCCCTCACGTGCCCTGCTCTGTCCTGTCCTGCTCTGTCCTGTCCTCACATGCCCTGCCCCACTCTGTCCTGACCTGCCCTCACGTGCCCCGCCCCGTCCTCACGTGCCCCGCCCCGTCCTCACGTGCCCCGCCCCGTCCTCACGTGCCCCGCCCCGTCCTCACGTGCCCCGCCCCGTCCTCATCCTCACGTGCCCCGCCCCGTCCTCACGTGCCCCGCCCTGCTCTGTCCTGGCGTGTCCTGCCCTGCTCTGTCCTGGCGTGTCCTGCCCTGGCGTGTCCTGCCCTGCTCTGTCCTGGCGTGTCCTGTCCTGCTCTGTCCCGGCGTGTCCTGTCCTGCTCTGTCCCGGCGTGCCCCGCTCTGTCCTGTGTCTCATTGACACTGATGACTATGACACCTATATACAGGGTCTGGTTAAATTGCCCCATTTGGCTGTGTGACAGGAGTCCGTTCCTTCGGTCAGGGTTCACTGAAGCACAGCTCCTGCCAGGAGGCAGCTCAAGACACCCGCCGCCAGTTGATTGACACACTAACAATGGTAGTGCACTGTACAGCCCTTGTTTATGGCTCTGCACAGAGGTGTAGTGCTCCTTCCTGGTTGGTGTTGATTAGGAGTCCTGAGACTTAATATTTTCTGGTAATATATATTTGGTTTTACATCCAGCCCCAAGAGGTGCATGAAGGTACACATGAACAAGAGCGTGTGGACACCTGCAAGTCGAACATCTCATTCCCATCGCTGCTAAAACAGCCACCACTCTTCTGGGAAGGCTTTCCACTAGATGTTGGAACATTGCTGCTATAACAGCCACCACCAGCCTTCCCCAAACTGTTGCCACAAAGTTGGAAGCACAGAATCGTCTAGAATGTCATTGTATGCTGTAGTGTTAAGATTTCCTTTCACTGGAACTAAGGGGCCCGAAACATGAAAAACAGCCCCAGATCATTATTCCTCCTCCACCAAACTTTACAGCTGGCACTATGCAGTCGGACAGGTAGCGCTCCGCTGGCATCAGTGTTAAACAAAACAAAATATATCTGTTTGAGATTCTTCAAAGAAGCCAACCTTTGCATTGACAGCTTTGGAAACCTCCACTCCCCCACCCACCCCACAGCAGCACCTCCACCCACCCCACAGCAGCACCTCCACCCACCCCACAGCAGCACCTCCACCCACCCCACAGCAGCACCTCCACTCCCCCACCCACCCCACAGCAGCACCAGCACCCACCCCACAGCAGCACCTCCACACCCCCACCCACCCCACAGCAGCACCCCCACCCACCCCACAGCAGCACCTCCACTCCCCCACCCACCCCACAGCAGCACCTCCACCCACCCCACAGCAGCACCTCCACCCACCCCACAGCAGCACCTCCACTCCCCCACCCACCCCACAGCAGCACCTCCACCCACCCCACAGCAGCACCTCCACTCCCCCACCCACCCCACAGCAGCACCTCCACCCCCCACCCACCCCACAGCAGCACCTCCAACCACCCCCCACCCACCCCACAGCAGCACCTCCACCCCACAGCAGCACCTCCACACCTCCACCCACCCCACAGCAGCACCACCCCCCAACCACCCCACAGCAGCACCTCCACACCTCCACAACCCCACAGCAGCACCTCCACACCTCCACCCCTCCACAGCAGCACCTCCACCCCTCCACAGCAGCAGCACCTCCACCCCCTCCACAGCAGCACCTCCCAACCACCCCCCAACCACCCCACAGCAGCACCTCCACCCCCCAACCACCCCACAGCAGCACCTCCACCCACCCCACAGCAGCACATCCACCCCCCAACCACCCCTCCAGCAGCACCTCCACCCCCAACCACCCCACAGCAGCACCTCCACCCCACCCACCCCACAGCAGCACCTCCACCCCCCACCCACCCCACAGCAGCACCTCCAGCCCCCCCCCCACCCACCCAGCAGCACCTCCAGCACCCCTCCAGCCCCCACCCACCCCGCAGCAGCACCTCCACCCACCCCAGCAGCAGCACCCACCCCTCCACCCACCCCGCAGCAGCACCTCCACCCACCCCGCAGCAGCACCTCCACCCACCCCACAGCAGCCCCTCCACCCCCACAGCAGCCCCGCCACCAAACACAGGTTATCCTACTTCCAGAGTTTCCTGAGGGGATTTTGGCCAATATGTTTCTTAAAACACATCACTGATTCACTAAAGAGATCCCAATCCCACCGTCTGTCTGTTAGGGCAGATCAAACGCCTGGCTCACCTGCTCTGTGGTTGCTGCCTGCCTGCACAGCTCTTTGGTTTAACTCCTCAGAAGCAGTTCACATTGATGTAGTTCAGCAACTGTTTTGAACTACTGAGCCAGGTATGATGCGAGGCTGAGGCTCTATCACAAACCCAGAGACCTTGGCTACCAGTTTAGGGGCTTTTATACTTACAGAATATAACATCTGTCGGACATCTATAACATCTGTCGGGCTTCCACATCAGATGTGCAGCTTTGTCTGTTTACAGTATCCTTACATTTGCCTTGAATGTGGACACCTGAAGACCCATTGGATCTCTCCTCGGTACTGCATGTTCTTTGGCAGTAGAAATGACGACAAGGGCTGTGGACTAGCTTGAGTTTTAATAGAAACACATGTAGGATCCAACTCCATCTGAACTAGAGTTGCTGAAGACAGAAAACACAACAGTATGTGGCTGCTGACCCCTCTGCTCCAACAGCCTTTGTGCCACTGCACAGCCAGGGAAACCAGGGCACACACACAGACACACAGACACACAGACACACAGACACACAGACACACACACAGACACACAGACACAGACACACACAGACACACACACACAGGGCAGCAGCTTGCAGACAAGAAGCTTTCTTGCCTTCTTTGCTTGCATCTCACCCACCACAATCAGATATGCTTGAGCCTCTCTCTGTGCTGTGTGCACTCAACAGCAGCCAATCTGGGACTACACTAATGACAAATGTTGGGGACTGTTCGTGCACTGTTAAAAATGTAGGCTATTCCCAGCAGTGGGTCACAACAAATGTTGTGGATTAAAAGAGATTAAGCCACACTCCTCACGCCAATCAAAATAAACAGTAAGCGGACAGGCCAAGCAGAACAAACAGCCTCATTTAGAGAAGGTTGAATTGATTAACGAGGGAAGAAAAAAAATACTAGTTATTTTTTTAAACGCATTCCTGTCATAAAAGACGATCTTCCAAAGGGGCAATGATGGAAGCAGTAGTTCATCACAGAAACAAAAACCCCCCAAAAAATATTGTTGAATCCTTTTAGGCATGAATAATTTAATTCGACCCTTATCTAAAAACATTTATTATTTTGTCATTACCGATAACACTGAGGAGATCAGACAGCGTCACCGGAGGTCAGGGGCCGTGTCAACTTCACATCAATCACCATTCTGATTGCTGTCAGTCTTCAGTTTGCTAAATTACAGATTCAGACTGACTCAAACAACCCAAATTCATAAACAGTGTTCATTGGAATATGAAAACAGAATGGGGCCTAAATGCATTAAATCCACAGCTGGACATCCTGGACAAAAACACAGAGTTGGGCTGAAGAAAAGTTTGCTAATTTAGAGTAGGTATATTCTTCCCAATAGCTATTTAATTTCAGTCAAGACCTCCAAATCACCACCTGCAACCAAAACAAGACCTTTCCCTGAGTGTCAATGCAGATAAATAGCTGGTAGATCTTGTAACAGAGAGTCATGAGTCTTTGTCCTTTAGCTACACGGTCATGTAATACCACAGGATGTAGCTACTCCTGAAAAGTCATCTCTCTCCAGACCAAGAACAGCACAGGCTAATGTTTTGTACTCAGAGTGTAGAGATGAACTGACGGGATGGGGGAAATCATGATATTATCGTGTAGGTATTGTGTGTGTTGAGTAGCCTTAAATAGCTACTGTGTTGTCAAAGTACCAGCAGGCTACTATCAACTCATGCAACTAGTCAGGTGTAACTGGCAAACATTCAATGGACCACGATGAGTTTGATTTACATTCTCCTCGAACTGGACAACTAGGAAGAAGTAGTTAATTCACTGGTTAGATAAAGTTGGATGAATAAACACTTCGGTTGTTAAATTATATGGATTAGCAAAAGTCGGCTAACTAGAAACACTGGAACTAAATTAGACATAAAAAAATCATTACGAGGTACCGTTAACTGAACACAACCAAAACATCAGGATAAGCGACAATAACTACATGTATAGGCCAGATATTTGTGGATGTTTGAACAGTGTTACATTGTAAAAGGTTAGCTGCTCGCTAAGCAGAGAAAACATAGCAGGCTAACAAGCTAACCAAAATACGCGCTAGTTGCTTTGACTTGAATAGCTCATTGAAAAACTGTGACTTAGCCATCTGCACCTGTAATGAAATGCCCTCCATAAAAACGGGATAAATCAGCTGGCTTGTAAGACATCAGTAGGACTCAATGTTCAAACCTTGGGGTAACTATTTGACTACAGCAGAGGGGGAGGGCTGCTGTGCGGACTGGGCCTGTAAATGTCTTGGTTCTCTGTCGCTCTCGATTTGTACAGACAAAAACCAAACACGATAACGCCAAATGTCGGATTACACCTCGACCACTGGCCCAATTTCCCCCAAACCGGGGTCGCTGGGTGCCAAAATAATACCGGTTTGACATGCAACGCTTCCCTGGTGGAGCATCGTGGATATTTTTTAGAGGGAAAAAAAAAAACTCACCGCATTAATTTCTCTTCTCCTCGCAGATCCAAGATGGCTGTGTACTCTAACATCGAGGATGCTGGGTATACAGCCTTTACCCTCTGACCCTGCCTCAACCTCCAAAGGCGTCTCCTGTAGCTGTTGCGGTGCAGGGCGGGTGCGCTTTCTGCTTCTGTTGCCTCCGAAGCATCGTCTCCCTCGCTTCATGTTCCTCTCTAAACAGACCGTGAAACATCTTCCGTGACCGAGCATGATCTATATAGACATTGAAGACGTGAATTGTGACGTGGCCTATGAAATGGCATTAGAAATATGACACATTAAATGTAAATAATTGTTTTCATTCCCCCCATCTCCCTTTCATCACAGAACCTCACTGTTTTGTCATTTGTTGCAGACAAAATTATACACATGTAATTGAACAATTTGATAGTGTGCTAATTGGAGTTCATTCTCAGTTGCAGGGGTCATGGGCTAAAAAGTGATGATGATTGTGATGATGATATGGAGACACTGTCCCAATCAATCACATTTTGGAATATAGTTTAAAATGATATTGAAGTGATATGACTAACTTTAATGTGCAAGATGCCCAACCATGTTGTATGTATTGTCTGTTTGCTTTGACAGACAACCACCATTTTCCTCACCATTCAGTGTTTATCCTCTTTTAATCTGACAGTTTTCAGGTTATAAATAAAAGACAATGCTCTTTTTTTAGGCAACAAGAGATGTTAATAGATGAGCCCGTGTTATTACCACTCCGGCTCACTCACTCATAGCTCAACGTCTTCTGCACAGAACATTACATATACCGCAAAACAAATATTTCATTCAATCTTCTTCGTCTGCTTTTATGGGAAATACAAGGTCACGGTAAATATTGCATGATGAATCTCACATATGTGTCAATGTAATATGGAGATCAGTTGCGTTTCTACATGTGCAGTGTCATTCATTGATTTATGGCTCATTTTATTTTTATACACAAAATATGGAGATACCTGGTGGTTGCTGCTTGTGCTTCTGTTGACTTCCCCCTGTTGGTAAGGAAGTGAACTACAACAGATCTGTTCTTTCAGCATACTGAGCGTACAGTTACTGTAGCATCAGCATACCCTGGGCAATGAATATCAGACAGTTGCCCACTTTAAATTCACTTTGCATTATTCATTCACACCTCTTGGATGTTTAGGCCAACACATCTTTGTTCCCTGGGTGGAACTAGAGTCTTCATCTCATTTAATTAATCTGTCCTTTGTGTTGTTGTTTGTCAGTGGTCAGGTCGTCTGTTGATGTTACCCAGACTATGCTTCGGTTGACCTATACCTTTCTGTTTGGGCAGCTCTACAATAGCTAGATATCCTCTCTTCTCCTCCAGACCAAGACAGGTCTAAATGGGCCAGTGACAGGAGTGGTAAGGGACTGACTGACTCTCGTCCAGGTGTGTATAAAGCATTCTGCCTGACGCTCGTCCAGGTGTGTATAAAGCATTCTGCCTGATGCTCGTCCAGGTGTGTATAATGCATTCTGCCTGACTCTCGTCCAGGTGTGTATAAAGCATTCTGCCTGACTCTCATCCAGGTGTGTATAATGCATTCTGCCTGACTCTCGTCAAGGTGTGTATAAGGTGTGTATATAATGCATTCTGCCTCTCGTCCAGGTGTGTATAATGCATTCTGCCTGACTCTCGTCCAGGTGTGTATAATGCATTCTGCCTGACTCTCGTCCAGGTGTGTATAATGCATTCTGCCTGATCCAGGTGTGTATAAAGCATTCTGCCTGACTCTCGTCCAGGTGTGTATAATGCATTCTGCCTTCTGCCAGGTGTGTATGCATTCTGCCTGACTCTCGTCCAGGTGTGTATAAAATTCTGCCTGCATTCTGCCTGACTCTCGTCCAGGTGTGTATAATGCATTCTGCCTGACGCTCGTCCAGGTGTGTATAATGCATTCTGCCTGACTCTCGTCCAGGTGTGTATAAAGCATTCTGCCTGACGCTCGTCCAGGTGTGTATAAAGCATTCTGCCTGATGCTCGCCAGGTGTGCATTCTGCCTGACTCTCGTCCAGGTGTGTATAAAGCATTCTGCCTGACTCCAGGTGTGTATAAAGTATTCTGCCTGATGCTCGTCCAGGTGTGTATAATGCATTCTGCCTGATTCAGGTGTGTATAAAGCATTCTGCCTGACTCTCGTCCAGGTGTGTATAATGCATTCTGCCTGACTCGTCAAGGTGTGTATAAAGCATTCTGCCTGACTCTCGTCCAGGTGTATAAAGCATTCTGCCTGACTCTCGTCCAGGTGTGTATAAAGCATTCTGCCTGACTCTCGTCCAGGTGTGTATAATGCATTCTGCCTGACTCTCGTCCAGGTGTGTATAAAGCATTCTGCCTGACTCTCGTCCAGGTGTGTATAATGCATTCTGCCTGACTCTCGTCCAGGTGTGTATAAAGCATTCTGCCTGACTCTCGTCCAGGTGTGTATAAAGCATTCTGCCTGCCTGTATAATAAATTCTGCCTGACTCTCGTCCAGGTGTGTATAATGCATTCTGCCTGACGCTCGTCCAGGTGTGTATAATGCATTCTGCCTGACTCTCGTCCAGGTGTGTATAAAGCATTCTGCCTGACTCTCGTCCAGGTGTGTATAAAGCATTCTGCCTGACTCTCGTCCAGGTGTGTATAATGAATTCTGCCTGACTCTCGTCCAGGTGTGTATAATGCATTCTGCCTGACGCTCGCCAGGTGTGTATAATGCATTCTGCCTGACTCTCGTCCAGGTGTGTATAAAGCATTCTGCCTGACGCTCGTCCAGGTGTGTATAAAGCATTCTGCCTGACTCTCGTCCAGGTGTGTATAATGCATTCTGCCTGACTCTCGTCCAGGTGTGTATAAAGCATTCTGCCTGACTCTCGTCCAGGTGTGTATAAAGCATTCTGCCTGACGCTCGTCCAGGTGTGTATAAAGCATTCTGCCTGACTCTCGTCCAGGTGTGTATAATGCATTCTGCCTGACTCTCGTCCAGGTGTGTATAAAGCATTCTGCCTGACTCTCGTCCAGGTGTGTATAATGGATTCTGCCTGACTCTCGTCCAGGTGTGTATAAAGCATTCTGCCTGACTCTCGTCCAGGTGTGTATAAAGCATTCTGCCTGACTCTCGTCCAGGTGTGTATAATGCATTCTGCCTGACTCTCGTCCAGGTGTGTATAAAGCATTCTGCCTGACTCTCGTCCAGGTGTGTATAATGCATTCTGCCTGACTCTCGTCCAGGTGTGTATAAAGCATTCTGCCTGACGCTCGTCCTAACGCAGCTCGTCCAGGTGTGTATAAAGCATTCTGCCTGATTCTCGCCAGGTGTGTATAAAGCAGCTCGTCCAGGTGTGTATAAAGCATTCTGCCTGATTCTCGTCCAGGTGTGTATAAAGCAGCTCGTCCAGGTGTGTATAAAGCAGCTCGCCAGGTGTGTATAACGCAGCTCGTCCAGGTGTGTATAAAGCATTCTGCCTGACTCTCGTCCAGGTGTGTATAAAATTCTGCCTGACTCTCGTCCAGGTGTGTATAATGCATTCTGCCTGACGCTCGTCCAGGTGTGTATAATGCATTCTGCCTGACTCGTCCAGGTGTGTATAAAGCATTCTGCCTGACGCTCGTCCAGGTGTGTATAAAGCATTCTGCCTGAGCTCGTCCAGGTGTGTATAATGCATTCTGCCTGACTCTCGTCCAGGTGTGTATAAAGCATTCTGCCTGACTCTCGTCCAGGTGTGTATAAAGCATTCTGCCTGACGCTCGTCCAGGTGTGTATAAAGCATTCTGCCTGACTCTCGTCCAGGTGTGTATAATGCATTCTGCCTGACTCTCGTCCAGGTGTGTATAAAGCATTCTGCCTGACTCTCGTCCAGGTGTGTATAATGGATTCTGCCTGACTCTCGTCCAGGTGTGTATAAAGCATTCTGCCTGACTCTCGTCCAGGTGTGTATAAAGCATTCTGCCTGACTCTCGTCCAGGTGTGTATAATGCATTCTGCCTGAGCTCGTCCAGGTGTGTATAAAGCATTCTGCCTGACTCTCGTCCAGGTGTGTATAATGCATTCTGCCTGACTCTCGTCCAGGTGTGTATAAAGCAAAACGCAGCTCGTCCAGGTGTGTATAAAGCATTCTGCCTGATTCTCGTCCAGGTGTGTATAAAGCAGCTCGTCCAGGTGTGTATAAAGCATTCTGCCTGATTCTCGTCCAGGTGTGTATAAAGCAGCTCGTCCAGGTGTGTATAAAGCAGCTCGTCCAGGTGTGTATAACGCAGCTCGTCCAGGTGTGTATAATGCATTCTGCCTGACTCTCGTCCAGGTGTGTATAAAGCATTCTGCCTGATCGTCCAGGTGTGTATAACGCAGCTCGTCCAGGTGTGTATAAAGCATTCTGCCTGACGCTGTCCAGGTGTGTATAAAGCAGCTCGTCCAGGTGTGTATAAAGCATTCTGCCTGATTCTCGTCCAGGTGTGTATGCAGCTTCCAGGTGTGTATAAAGCAGCTCGTCCAGGTGTGTATAAAGCATTCTGCCTGATTCTCGTCCAGGTGTGTATAAAGCAGCTGTCAGGTGTGTATAAAGCAGCTCGTCCAGGTGTGTATAATGCATTCTGCCTGACTCTCGTCCAGGTGTGTATAAAGCATTCTGCCTGATCAACAGCTCGTCCAGGTGTGTATAAAGCATTCTGCCTGACGCTCGTCCAGGTGTGTATAAAGCAACTCGTCCAGGTGAAAATAAAGCATTCTGCCTGATTCTCGTCCAGGTGTGGCACCAGATGGCAGGTGTGTATAAAGCATTCTGCCTGACTCTCGTAGGTGTGTATAAAGCATCTCGTCCAGGCAGCTCGTCCAGGTGTGTATAAAGCAGCTCGTCCAGGTGTGTATAAAGCATTCTGCCAGAGCCAACGTATTCAGCATGAAGGAAACATGAGCATGATGAGAACCTGCCAGAATTGTCTTCCAACGGTCAAAAGGGAACTGTCATGGCCACTCAGAGCAGACAGTGGATGCCACGCAGGGTAATTAACATAAATATGACGGTAAAATATCTATCCAGAGCAGACAGTGGAACAGGTATGGGTAATTACATTGTCTTAAAAAAAATATGACTAATGATTCCATTCTACAAGGCTGAATGAACACAGTTATTAATTCATGTATTATTATTTAAACATGGCTGTGTTGGCTTGAACTCTTGAAGTGGTGGCTTCCACTGTGAGGAGAGAGAGAGAGGAATGGAGAGAGGGAGAGGAATGGAGAGGGAGGGAGGGAGGAATGGAGAGAGGGAGGGAGGGAGGAATGGAGAGAGGGAGGGAGGGAGGAATGGGAGAGGGAGGGAGGGAGGGAGGAATGGAGAGAGGGAGGGAGGGAGGAATGGAGAGAGGGAGGGAGGGAGGAATGGAGAGAGGGAGGGAGGGAGGAATGGAGAGAGGGAGGGAGGGAGGAATGGAGAGAGGGAGGGAGGGAGGAATGGAGAGAGCGAGAGAGAGAGAGAGAGAGAGAGAGAGGGAGGAATGGAGAGAGGGAGGGAGGAATGGAGAGAGGGAGGGAGGGAGGAATGGAGAGAGGGAGGAGGGAGGAATGGAGGAGGGAGGGAGGGAGGAGGGAGGGAGGGGAATGGAGAGAGGGAGGGAGGGAGGAATGGAGAGAGGAGAGAGAGAGAGAGGAGGGAGGGAGGAATGGAGAGAGGGAGGGAGGGAGGAATGGAGAGAGGGAGGGAGGGAGGAATGGAGAGAGGGAGGGAGGGAGGAATGGAGGGAGGATGGAGGAGGGAGGGAGGAATGGAGAGAGGGAGGGAGGGAGGAATGGAGAGAGGGAGGAGGGAGGAATGGAGAGAGGGAGGGAGGGAGGAATGGAGAGAGGGAGGGAGGAATGGGTGTTGGGTGGAAGGTAGAGCAGCCGAGCTATCTGTCTGATTAGCGAACTGTCAGTCACAAGCTTGCCCTGTGCCATGTTTCCAAACCTATCACATTGAACGCAGCTTAGAGAGAGACAGCAACCAATGTGAGAAAATAAACCCACGCTAATTGTCTTGAAGTTAAGATGAGGTGCAGCAAATTCATCCATAATGGAGGAAATGTAGTTGACACAAGACTACGAGCTTGGGGTTTTCTTAAAAAAATCTACTTTTCTTTGGTTCTGTATAAGAGCCAGTTTATAAGGTAATGGGTCCCAAAACAGGACATTTGTCACAACAAACAAACACTTTACAAAAAGATAAAACTGTATCAGACCCCTTTGACTTCTTCCACATTTTGTTAGGTTACAGCCTTATTTTAAAATTGATTAAATAGTTTATCCCCCCTAATCAATCTACACACATTACCCCATATTTACAAAGCAAAAAAAAAAAATTTTTTTTGCAAATTTCTTTAAATTAAAAAGAAGAAAGAAACGGAAACACTCCATTTTATTAAAAAAAATCAAACCTGAAATATTTCATTTCCGTAAGTGTTCAGACCCTTTACTCAGTACTTTGTTGAAAAACCTTTGGCAGCAATTGCAGCCTCAAGTCTTCTTGGGTATGACGCTACAAACTTGGTACACCTGTATTTGGGGAGTTCTTCCCATTCTTCTCTGCAGATCCTCTCAAGCTCTGTCAGGTTGGATGGGGAGCGTCGCTGCACAGCTATTTTCAGGTCTCTCCAGAGATGTTCAATCGGGTTCAAGTCTGGGCTCTGGCTGGGACACTCAAGGACATTCAGAGACTTGTCCCAAAGCCACTCCTGCGCTGTCTTGGCTGTGGGCTTAGGGTCGTTGTCCTGTTGGAAGGTGAACCTTCGCCCCAGTCTGAGGTCCTGGGCGCTTTGGAGCAGGTTTTCATCAAGGATCTCTCTGTACTTTGCTCCGTTCATCTTTGCCTCGATCCTGACTAGTCTCTCAGTCCCTGCCACAGAAAAACATCCCCACAGCGTGATGCTGCCACCACCATGCTTCACCGTAGGGATGGTGCCAGGTTTCCTCCTGACGTGACGCTTGGCATTCAGGCCAAAGAGTTCAATCTTGGTTTCATCAGACCAGAGAATCTTATTTATTTTACAGAGGAGTGCCTTCTGTCTGGCCTCTCTACCATAAAGGCCTGATTGGTGGAGTGCTGCAGAGATGGTTGTCCTTCTGGAAGGTTCTCCCATCTCCACAGAGGAACTCTAGATCTCTGTCAGAGTGACCATCGGGTCCTTGGTCACCTCCTTGACCAAGGCCCTTCTCCCCCATTTGCGGCCAGCTTTAGGAAGAGTCTAGGTGGTTCCAAACGTCCTCCATTTAAGAATGATGGAGGCCACTGTGTTCTCTGGGACCTTCAATGCTGCAGAAATGTTTTGGTACCCTTCCCCAGATCTGTGCCTACGACACAATCCTGTCTCAGAGCTCTACGGACAATTCCATCAAATCAAATCGATCTCATTGCTTTTTTTCTCTCTGACATGCACTGTCAACTGTGGGACCTTATATAGACAGGTGTGTACCTTTCCAAATCATGTCCAATCAGTTGAATTTACCACAGGTGGACTCCAATCGAGTTGTAGAAACATCTCAAGGATGATCAATGGAAACAGGATGCACCTGAGCTCAATTTAGAGTCTCATAGCAAAGAGTCTGAATACATATGTAAATAAGGTGTTTTATTTATTTTTATACATTTGCAACAAACAAAAAAATAACAACCTGTTTTTCTATGTCTATGTCATTATGGTTATGTGTGTCATTATGGTGTGATGTCATTATGGTGTATTGTGATGTCATTATGGTGTATTGTGATGTCATTATGGTGTATTGTGATGTCAGGGTTATGGTGTCATTTGTGATGTCATTATGGTGTATTGTGATGTCATTATGGTGTATTGTGATGTCATTATGGTGTATTGTGATGTCATTATGGTGTATTGTGTGTATGTCATTGATGTCATTATGGTGAGGATGTTTTATTTTATTTAATCCATTTTTAGAATAAGACATTTTGAATAAGACTGTAACGTAACAAAATGTGGAAAAAGGGAAGGGGTCTGAATGCTTTCCGAAGGCAGTGTATATCAGTATAGTGGCAAAGTAAGAAATACCGGAGAGAGAGCATATAGATATCCAAAATATTCTTTGTGACTTTCTTTTTTTTTCCAATGCAGTAGAATGTTAAAAGAAGCAGCGTTCAGCAGGACTTGTGAGTTACATAGTCCTGTGTCCCACAGTGGTACATGGAAGTGGAACCAATGAACTGTCCCACGCATCCTCCCAGACTGCACTCCTATTCTACTTCCTCTTCTTCTCATCTCTGCCACTTCTTCTTATTCTTCTTCTTCCTGTTGCCTTTTCCAACAGTCTGAATAGGGAGACAGTAGATGTGCATCGGGATGTTCTTGTAATAGCTGGTTACAACGGGCCTGGCAAAACAGAGAGAGTCAGCATGGTGTAAATACAGAGACACAGCATCTGTAGAATAAACTGTACTACCAGGCATCAACAGGTTATCTCCTTTGGGAGGAGACTGTACTACCAGGTATCAGTAGGTTATCTCCTTTGGGAAGAGACTGTACTACCAGGTATCAACAGGTTACCAGTAGGTTATCTCCTTTGGGAGGATAAATGTAGTATACAGTGCCTTGCGAAAGTATTCGGCCCCCTTGAACTTTGCGACCTTTTGCCACATTTCAGGCTTCAAACATAAAGATATAAAACTGTATTTTTTTGTGAAGAATCAACAACAAGTGGGACACAATCATGAAGTGGAACGACATTTATTGGATATTTCAAACTTTTTAACAAATCAAAAACGGAAAAATTGGGCGTGCAAAATTATTCAGCCCCCTTAAGTTAATACTTTGTAGCGCCACCTTTTGCTGCGATTACAGCTGTAAGTCGCTTGGGGTATGTCTCTATCAGTTTTGCACATCGAGAGACTGACATTTTTTCCCATTCCTCCTTGCAAAACAGCTCGAGCTCAGTGAGGTTGGATGGAGAGCATTTGTGAACAGCAGTTTTCAGTTCTTTCCACAGATTCTCGATTGGATTCAGGTCTGGACTTTGACTTGGCCATTCTAACACCTGGATATGTTTATTTTTGAACCATTCCATTGTAGATTTTGCTTTATGTTTTGGATCATTGTCTTGTTGGAAGACAAAATCCCAGTCTCAGGTCTTTTGCAGACTCCATCAGGTTTTCTTCCAGAATGGTCCTGTATTTTCCATCCATCTTCCCCATCAATTTTAACCATCTTCCCTGGCTGAAGAAAAGCAGGCCCAAACCATGATGCTGCCACCACCATGTTTGACAGTGGGGAATGGTCAGGGTGATGAGCTTTTACGCCAAACATAAAGTTCAAAAAGTTCCATTTTGGTTTCATCTGACCAGAGCACCTTCTTCCACATGTTTGGTGTGTCTCCCAGGTGGCTTGTGGCAAACTTTAAACAACACTTTTTATGTATATCTTTAAGAAATGGCTTTCTTCTTGCCACTCTTCCATAAAAGCCAGATTTGTGCAATATACGACTGATTGTTGTCCTATGGACAGAGTCTCCCACCTCAGCTGTAGATCTCTGCAGTTCATCCAGAGTGATCATGGGCCTCTTGGCTGCATCTCTGATCAGTCTTCTCCTTGTATGAGCTGAAAGTTTAGAGGGACTGCCAGGTCTTGGTAGATTTGCAGTGGTCTGATACTCCTTCCATTTCAATATTATCGCTTGCACAGTGCTCCTTGGGATGTTTAAAGCTTGGGAAATATTTTTGTATCCAAATCCTGCTTTAAACTTCTTCACAACAGTATCTCGGACCTGCCTGGTGTGTTCCTTGTTCTTCAAGATGCTCTCTGCGCTTTTAACGGACCTCTGAGACTATCACAGTGCAGGTGCATTTATACGGAGACTTGATTACACACAGGTGGATTGTATTTATCAGCATTAGTCATTTAGGTCAACATTGGATCATTCAGAGATCCTCACTGAACTTCTGGAGAGAGTTTGCTGCACTGAAAGTAAAGGGGCTGAATAATTTTGCACGCCCAATTTTTCCGTTTTTGATTTGTTAAAAAAGTTTGAAATATCCAATAAATGTCGTTCCACTTCATGATTGTGTCCCACTTGTTGTTGATTCTTCACAAAAAAATACAGTTTTATATCTTTATGTTTGAAGCCTTAAATGTGGCAAAAGGTCGCAAAGTTCAAGGGGGCCGAATACTTTCGCAAGGCACTGTATGTCCTTGATAGTGAAAGGCTATCTCATAAATTCATACTACAGTATCATATGTGGAGAAAAAAAATGATATTGTAAAGTCTGTGGTACGTACTTTTTGAGGCGCTGGTTGAGCTGGAGGAAGCACAGTGTCCTCCAGCGTAGCCTGTTGTCCTCCTGTCGCAGAACGTTCAGCTCTCTCTGTCTCGCCACCTCCCTGCGAACACGGTCTATCAGCTCCTCCTCCATACGCGCCAGCTGCACAGCAGAAAGCCCAGGGAGACTTGTTTTAGTATCCACATCACTGCTTTAGTTAACCACAGGGAGTTGTAGCTGTGGCTCTTCTGTGTGTTGACTGCAAGGTGACTCTGCATAGATAAATCGACCAAGACGGATTTTGCCAAAAGGGTACATTACAAACTGAATGGACTTGTACCATTCAGAAGCACTATCCTCACGTATCCCACCCAAACACACAAGAAGCACTATCCTCATGTATCCCACCCAAACACACAGAAGCACTGTCCCATATCCCACCCAAACACACAAGAAGCACTATCCTCACATATCCCACCCAAACACACCAGAAGCACTATCCTCATGTATCCCACCCAAACACACAGAAGCACTGTCCTCACATATCCCACCCAAACACACATCCTCAGAAGCACTATCCTCATGTATCCCACCCAAACACACAAGAAGCACTATCCTCACATATCCCACCCAAACACACAAGAAGCACTATCCTCACGTATCCCACCCAAACACACCAGAAGCACTATCCTCACGTATCCCACCCAAACACACCAGAAGCACTATCCTCATCCCACCCAAACACACCAGAAGCACTATCCTCATGTATCCCACCCAAACACACAGGTGACAACCCTCGCTGCTCACTCACACAAAAAGCCATCTGTTCCAGCTTGAGGACGACTTATCAACACCGTAAAGGACTCATTATCCATCTCCGGTGGGCTGCGGTCCAGACACCATTTCAGACAGAACATCTTAATGGGATTCTGGCTCAGGCCTTGAGTTTCCAATCTGCTTCATTCTCACCTAACAACCCTCCAACTGGGCAACAACATCATGGTCATTTCAGCCAGCAGAGAGCCCATCATTTCAGCCAGCACAGAGCCCATCATTTCAGCCAGCAAAGCTGGGGCGGCAGGGTAGCCTAGTTGTTAGAGCGTTGGACTAGTAACCGAAAGGTTGCAAGTTCGAATCCCCGAGCTGACAAATCTGTCGTTCTGCCCCTGAACAGGCAGTTAACCCACTGTTCCTAGGCCCTCATTGAAAATAAGAATTTGTTCTTAACTGACTTGCCTGGTTAAATAAAGGTAAAATAAATAAAAAATAATTTAAAAAAGCCCATCATTTCAGCCAGCACGAAGCCCATCATTTCAGCCAGCACGAAGCCCAGAGGCTTTATGACTGCAGTTGTGAATGAACAGAGACAAACTCTCTGAAACAAGACGTTATGATTATCTTCTAACACAAACAATACTGTATGTTGGAGACATCGTATTGCATTGGTAAAGGATTCCCAACCACGGTCCAATGAGGCAGATTGAATCTAATGATGTATTTTAGTGTATTTATTTACCTCTTCTCTCTGTCGCTATCAACCAGATAACAACCCTGTAAGATGGCTGAGATAAGATATAATGATGACAGTCAGCACAGCCTCTATAGCGTTATCCCCTCTCAGTCAGTACAACCTCTATAGCGTTATCCCCCCTCACAGTCACAGCCTCTATAGCACAGTCAGTACATCTATAGCGTTATCCCCTCTCACAGTATCCGATATCCCCTCTCACAGTCAGTACAGTCTCTATAGCGTTATCCCCTCTCACAGTCAGTACAGCCTCTATAGTGATATCCCCTCTCACAGTCAGTACAGTCTCTATAGCGTTATCCCCTCTCACAGTCAGTACAGCCTCTATAGTGATATCCTCTCACAGTCAGTACAGCCTCTATAGCGTTATCCCCTCTCACAGTCAGTACACAGCCTCTCACATAGCAGTTATCGTTATCCCTCTCACAGTCAGTACAGCCTCTATAGCGTTATCTCCCAGTCTCACAGTCAGTACAGCCTATCGTTATAGCGTTATCCCTCTCACAGTCAGTACAGCCTCTATAGCGTTATCCCTCTCACAGTCAGTACAGCCTCTATAGCGATACCCCCTCTCACAGTCAGTACAGTCTCTATAGCGTTATCCTCTCATAGTCAGTACAGCCTCTATAGTGATATCCCCTCTCACAGTCAGTACAGTCTCTATAGCGTTATCCCTCTCACAGTCAGTACAGCCTCAAAAGCGTTATCTCCTCTCACAGTCAGTACAGCCTCTATAGCGTTATCCCCTCTCACAGTCAGTACAGCCTCTATAGCGTTATCCCTCTCACAGTCAGTACAGTCTCTATAGCGTTATCCTCTCTCACAGTCAGTACATCCTCTATAGCGTTATCCCCTCTCACAGTCAGTACAGCCTCTATAGCGTTATCCCCTCTCACAGTCAATGCAGCCTCTATAGCATAATCCCCTCACAGTCAGTACAGCCTCTATAGCGTTATCCCCTCTCACAGTCAGTACAGCATCTATAGCGTTATCTCCTCTCAGTCAGTACAGCCTCTATAGCGTTATCCCCTCTCACAGTCAGTACAGCCTCTATAGCGTTATCTCCCCTCTCACAGTCAATACAGCCTCTATAGCGTTATCCCCCTCACAGTCAGTACAGCCTCTATAGCGTTGCCCCTCTCACAGTCAGTACAGCCTCAAAAGCGTTATCCCCTTTCACAGTCAGTACAGTCCTCTATAGCGTATCCCCTCTCAGTCAGTACAGCCTCTATAGCGTTATCTCCTCTCACAGTCAGTACAGCCTCTATAGCGTTATCCCCCTCACAGTCAGTACAGCCTCTATAGCGTTGCCCCTCTCACAGTCAGTACAGCCTCTATAGCGTTATCTCCTCTCACAGTCAGTACAGCCTCTATAGCGTTATCCTCTCACAGTCAGTACAGCCTCTATAGCATTATCCCCTCTCACAGTCAGTACAGCCTCTATAGCGTTATCTCCTCTCAGTCAGTACAGCCTCTATAGCGTTATCCCCCTCACAGTCAGTACAGCCTCTATCGCGATATCCCCTTTCACAGTCAGTACAGCCTCTATAGCGTTATCTCCTCTCAGTCAGTACAGCCTCTATAGCGTTATCTCCTCTCAGTCAGTACAGCCTCAATAGCGTTATCTCCTCTCAGTCAGTACAGCCTCTATAGCGTTGCCCCTCTCACAGTCAGTCCAGCCTCTATCGCGTTATCTCCCCTCACAGTCAGTACAGCCTCTATAGCGATATCCCCTCTCACAGTCAGTACATCCTCTATAGCGTTATCCCCTCTCACAGTCAGTACAGCCTCTATAGCGTTATCTCCTCTCAGTCAGTACAGCCTCTATAGCGTTATCTCCTCTCACAGTCAGTACATCCTCTATAGCGTTAACCCCTCTCACAGTCAGTACAGCCTCTATAGCGTTATCTCCTCTCAGTCAGTACAGCCTCTATAGCATTGTCCCCTCTCACAGTCAGTACAGCCTCTATAGCGTTATCCCCTCTCACAGTCAATACAGCCTCTATAGCGTTATCCCCCTCACAGTCAGTACAGCCTCTATAGCGTTGCCCCTCTCACAGTCAGTACAGCCTCAAAAGCGTTATCCCCTTTCACAGTCAGTACAGCCTCTATAGCGTATCCCCTCTCAGTCAGTACAGCCTCTATAGCGTTATCTCCTCTCACAGTCAGTACAGCCTCTATAGCGTTATCCCCCTCACAGTCAGTACAGCCTCTATAGCGTTGCCCCTCTCACAGTCAGTACAGCCTCTATAGCGTTATCCTCTCACAGTCAGTACAGCCTCTATAGCATTATCCCTCTCACAGTCAGTACAGCCTCTATAGCGTTATCTCCTCTCAGTCAGTACAGCCTCTATAGCGTTATCTCCTCTCAGTCAGTACAGCCTCTATAGCGTTATCTCCTCTCAGTCAGTACAGCCTCTATAGCGTTATCTCCTCTCACAGTCAGTACATCCTCTATAGCATTATCCCCTCTCAGTCAGTACAGTCTCTATCGCGTTATCCCCTCTCACAGTCAGTACACTTTCTATAGCGTTATCCTCCCTCACAGTCAGTACAGCCTCTATAGCGTTATCTCCTCTCAGTCAGTACAGCCTCTATAGCGTTATCTCCTCTCACAGTCAGTACATCCTCTATAGCGTTAACCCCTCTCACAGTCAGTACAGTCTCTATAGCGTTATCTCCTCTCAGTCAGTACAGCCTCTATAGCATTGTCCCTCTCACAGTCAGTACAGCCTCTATAGCGTTATCCTCTCACAGTCAATACAGCCTCTATAGCGTTATCCCCCTCACAGTCAGTACAGCCTCTATAGCGTTGCCCCTCTCACAGTCAGTACAGCCTCAAAAGCGTTATCCCCTTTCACAGTCAGTACAGCCTCTATAGCGTATCCCCTCTCAGTCAGTACAGCCTCTATAGCGTTATCTCCTCTCACAGTCAGTACAGCCTCTATAGCGTTATCCCCCTCACAGTCAGTACAGCCTCTATAGCGTTGCCCCTCTCACAGTCAGTGCAGCCTCTATAGCGTTATCCTCTCACAGTCAGTACAGCCTCTATAGCATTATCCCCTCTCACAGTCAGTACAGCCTCTATAGCGTTATCTCCTCTCAGTCAGTACAGCCTCTATAGCGTTATCTCCTCTCAGTCAGTACAGCCTCTATAGCGTTATCTCCTCTCAGTCAGTACAGCCTCTATAGCGTTATCTCCTCTCACAGTCAGTACATCCTCTATAGCATTATCCCCTCTCAGTCAGTACAGTCTCTATCGCGTTATCCCCTCTCACAGTCAGTACACTTTCTATAGCGTTATCCTCCTCACAGTCAGTACAGCCTCTATAGCGTTATCCCCTCTCACAGTCAGTACAGCATCTATAGCGTTATCTCCTCTCAGTCAGTACAGCCTCTATAGTGTTATCTCCTCTCACAGTCAGTACAGCCTCAATAGCGTTATCCCCTCTCACAGTCAATACAGCCTCTATAGCGTTATCCCCCTCACAGTCAGTACAGCCTCTATAGCGTTGCCCCTCTCACAGTCAGTACAGCCTCAAAAGCATTATCCCCTTTCACAGTCAGTACAGCCTCTATAGCGTTATCCCCCCTCACAGTCAGTACAGTCTCTATAGCGTTATCTCCTCTCTCACAGTCAGTACAGCCTCTATAGCGTTATCTCCTCTCTCACAGTCAGTGCAGCCTCTATAGCGTTATCCCCTCTCACAGTCAGTACAGCCTCTATAGCGTTATCCCCCTCACAGTCAGTACAGCCTCTATAGCATTATATCCTCTCTCATAGTCAGTACAGCCTCTATAGCGTTATCCCCCTCACAGTCAGTACAGGCTCTATAGCGTTATCTCCTCTCTCACAGTCAGTACAGCCTCTATAGCGTTATCTCCTCTCTCACAGTCAGTACAGCCTCTATAGCGTTATCTCCTCTCACAGTCAGTACAGCCTCTATAGCGTTATCCCTCTCACAGTCAATACAGCCTCTATAGCGTTAACCCCCTCACAGTCAGTACAGCCTCTATAGCGTTATCTCCTCTCACAGTCAGTACATCCTCTATAGCGTTATCTCCTCTCTCACAGTCAGTACAGCCTCTATAGCGTTATCTCCTCTCTCACAGTCAGTTCAGCCTCTATAGCGTTATCTCCTCTCACAGTCAGTACATCCTCTATCGCGTTATCTCCTCTCTCACAGTCAGTACGGCCTCTATTGCGTTATCTCCTCTCACAGTCAGTGCAGCCTCTATAGCGTTATCTCCTCTCACAGTCAGCACAGCCTCTATAGCATTATCTCCTCTCTCACAGTCAGTACAGCCTCTATAGAATTGTCCCCTCTCACAGTCAGTACAGCCTCTATAGCGTTATCTCCTCTCACAGTCAGTACATCCTCTATAGCGTTATCTCCTCTCTCACAGTCAGTACAGCCTCTATTGCGTTATCTCCTCTCACAGTCAGTACAGCCTCTATAGCGTTATCTCCTCTCACAGTCAGTACAGCATCTATAGCGTTATCTCCTCTCTCACAGTCACACTCTGCTGTGAAGATGTCACCACCGCTGCAAGACAACTAACCGACTGCTGATCCCATCTCATCTCTCTCACACACACACACACACACACACACACTGCTGATCCCATCTCATCTCTCACACACACACACACTGCTGGCCCCATCTCATCTCTCTATCCCTCTCTCACACACACACACTCCGCTGATCTCATCTCTCTCTCACACACACACACTCTGCTGGCCCCATCTCATCTCTCTCTCTCACACACACACTGCTGGCCCCATCTCATCTCTCTATCTCTCTCTCTCACACACACTGCTGGCCCCATCTCATCTCTCTCTCACACACACACACTGCTGATCCCATCTCATCTCTCTCTCACACACACACACACACACACACACACACACACACACACACACACACACACACACACACACACACACACACACACACACACACACACACACACACACACACACACATACACACTGCTGGCCCCATCTCATCTCACACATCAGTCAACTGTGTGATATTCACTATGAGTGTCTCTCTCTCTCCACCCACCCGGGGCAAGCAGCTTCTGAGGTAGACTCCTTGACTACCTTTCCCACAAGTCCTAGACTACCACATGTACTGTACCTCCTCAAGTAGATGCTTGTTGTCCTCCACTTTCCTCTGGTGCTCCTGGAGGGGGAGCTCCTGGATGGGGAGCTCCTGGAGGGGGAGCTCCTGGAGGGGGAGCTCCTGGAGGGGGAGCTCCCGGAGGGGGAGCTCCCGGAGGGGGAGCTTGGCTGGGTCTCCCCTCTCTTTGCTTTGAGTAGCAGGGTTGATGGGAGGGAAAATACATGGCCTGTAAAAGGAGAACGGGGGGGACACACATTAGATGATGCTCCTTTTTCTAACACATTCTTAAATATATTACTTTATTTTCAAACACATTTCCAGAACATTTAAACCTCCAGACATGGTTTTCATAAGCGTTTCTTTCCACTGACAGCAGGTTTTCTAAGTGAGCAAACGGCACGTTGACAAAGGGATTGATGACGCAGCAGCAGTCCACATACAGTGTAACCTTGAAGTCTCCCATTTACCCATGTCTTCCTCTCTCGTTGCTTCCTTCCCTGCCTGCTGTTAACCAATCAGATGTCTTTACTGTACATTGAGCCTTGCCACTGTAACGTATCCCTGCTCCTGAAAGAGAGGTTGTGTTTCGGTCCTGCATCGCCGTGGAAAATCTGAGTAATCATCATTATTCAGGTCAGTAGCCAAGAGCCCTTCAGTTAAGAGAGGAGAGGCCTGATAGAGGTGTTGGCTTGGGTCTGTATCACAGCAAATACACACACACACACACACACACACACACACACTGATAGAGGTGTTGGCTTGGGTCTGTTTCACAGCAAATACACACACACACACACACACACACTGATAGAGGTGTTGGCTTGGGTCTGTATCACAGCAAATACACACACACACACACACACTGATAGAGGTGTTGGCTTGGGTCTGTATCACAGCAAATACACACACACACACACACACACACACACACACTGATAGAGGTGTTGGCTTGCCTGGGTCTGTATCACAGCAAATACACACACACACACACACACACACACACACACACTGATAGAGGTGTTGGCTTGGGTCTGTATCACAGCAAAACACACACACACACACACACACACACACACACACACACACACTGATAGAGGTGTTGGCTTGGGTCTGTTTCACAGCAAATACACACACACACACACACACACACTGATAGAGGTGTTGGCTTGGGTCTGTATCACAGCAAATACACACACACACACACACTGATAGAGGTGTTGGCTTGGGTCTGTATCACAGCAAATACACACACACACACACACACACACACACACACTGATAGAGGTGTTGGCTTGCCTGGGTCTGTATCACAGCAAATACACACACACACACACTGATAGAGGTGTTGGCTTGGGTCTGTATCACAGCAAATACACACACACACACACACTGATAGAGGTGTTGGCTTGCCTGGGTCTGTATCACAGCAAACACACACACACACACACACACACACACACACACACACACACACACACACACACACACACACACACACACACACACACACACACACACACACACACACACACACACACACACACACACACACACACACACACACACACACACACATACACACATACACACACACAGAGCGCAGGGAGAAGTGAGCTCACGTTGAGGTTGTCTTCGGGGCTTATTTTACAGGTTTGCCTCAATGTGATCATGATGGAACACTAAGTGTTGGGTTACTGGATGGAAACGACACCAAGACATGAGATCGATAGCACCTTGACGTGGCCCACCCCTGTCTCTCTCACTAGAGCCCACCCTGTCTCTCTCTCTCACTAGAGCCCACCCTGTCTCTCTCACTAGAGCCCACCCTGTCTCTCTCTCTCTCTAGAGTCCACCCTGTCTCTCACTAGAGCCCACCCTGTCTCTCTCTCTCTCTAGAGTCCACCCTGGCTCTCACTAGAGCCCACCCTGTCTCTCTCTCTCTCTCTAGAGCCCACCCTGTCTCTCACTAGAGCCCACCCTGTCTCTCTCTCTCTCTAGAGTCCACCCTGTCTCTCACTAGAGCCCACCCTGTCTCTCTCTCTCACTAGAGCCCACCCTGTCTCTCTCTCTCACTAGAGCCCACCTCTCTCTCTCTCTCTCTCTCTCTCTCACTCAGAGCCCACCCTGTCTCTCTCTCACTAGAGCCCACCCTGTCTCTCTCTCTCTCACTAGAGCCCACCCTGTCTCTCTCTCTCACTAGAGCCCACCCTGTCTCTCACTAGAGCCCACCCTGTCTCTCTCTCTCTCTAGAGTCCACCCTGTCTCTCACTAGAGCCCACCCTGTCTCTCTCTCTCTCTAGAGCCCACCCTGTCTCTCACTAGAGCCCACCCTGTCTCTCTCTCTCTCTCTAGAGTCCACCCTGTCTCTCACTAGAGCCCACCCTGTCTCTCTCTCTCACTAGAGCCCACCCTGTCTCTCTCTCTCACTAGAGCCCACCCTCTCTCTCTCTCTCTCTCTCTCTCTCTCACTCGAGCCCACCCTGTCTCTCTCTCACTAGAGCCCACCCTGTCTCTCTCTCTCACTAGAGCCCACCCTGTCTCTCTCTCTCACTAGAGCCCACCCTGTCTCTCTCTCTCACTAGAGCCCACCCTGTCTCTCTCTCACTAGAGCCCACCCTGTCTCTCTCTCACTAGAGCCCACCCTGTCTCTCTCTCACTAGAGCCCACCCTGTCTCTCTCTCTCTCTCACTAGAGCCCACCCTGTCTCTCTCTCTCTCACTAGAGCCCACCCTGTCTCTCTCTCTCACTAGAGCCCACCCTGTCTCTCTCTCTCACTAGAGCCCACCCTGTCTCTCTCTCTCACTAGAGCCCACCCTGTCTCTCTCTCTCACAAGAGCCCACCCTGTCTCTCTCTCTCACTAGAGCCCACCCTGTCTCTCTCTCTCTCTCACTAGAGCCCTCCCAGAGAGAGCGACAGAGAGAGAGAAAGAGAGCGAGAGAAGGAATAAAAGAGAGCCAGAGAGAATGAGCGAGAGCAAGAGAGAGAGAGCGAAAGAAAGAAAGAGCGCGAGAGAAGGAAAAAGAGAGAGGGAGATAATGAGAGAGAGAGAATGAGAGAGAGAGGGAAAAAGAGAGAGGGAGATAATGAGAGAGAGAGAATGAGAGAGAGAGGGAAAAAGAAAGAGTGAGAGAGGAGTCACCTGAAACCCTCACCTTTCTGCTGCTGAATGTGAGAGGTAAAGACGTCTTAATGTCCGGTCCACTAGCGCCTGTCAAATAAAAGACAGAAGGGGATTATCCCTAAGTAACATCCCAGTTTACTGCAGCAGAACAAGAGCCAGACACCTAAAAGCAATACTTCATTATTACTTTCACGCTTTCATTGAGTGAGGTGTCTTTACAGTTTGAGCTGAGTGAGAGGTGGGACCGTGGGAGCTAGGGATGGACGGACTTGTTTTACGACTCTGGTCAACATTGCTGTAATCAAATCGTGTCTCTGTTCATTATACCTATGTGAGACAATGTGTGTATGTCTGTGTGTGTGTGTGTGTGTGTGTGTGTGTTGTCACTAAGGAACCGGACACCTCTCCCACTGCAGCTGAGTTGAGTTTATTTACCTCAGTAGAACTGAACTAGGTAGAGTGGACTGACATCTGAGCCCTCAGTAGAACTGAACTAGGTAGAGTGGACTAACATCTGAGCCCTCAGTAGAACTGAACTAGGTAGAGTGGACTAACATCTGAGCCCTCAGTAGAACTGAACTAGGTAGAGTGGACTAACATCTGATCCCTCAGTAGAACTGAACTAGGTAGAGTGGACTAACATCTGAGCCCTCAGTAGAACTGATCTAGGTAGAGTGGACTAACATCTGAGCCCTCAGTAGAACTGAACTAGGTAGAGTGGACTAACATCTGAGCCCTCAGTAGAACTGAACTAGGTAGAGTGGACTAACATCTGAGCCCTCAGTAGAACTGAACTAGGTAGAGTGGACTAACATCTGAGCCCTCAGTAGAACTGAACTAGGTAGAGTGGACTAACATCTGAGCCCTCAGTAGAACTGAACTAGGTAGAGTGGACTAACATCTGAGCCCTCAGTAGAACTGAACTAGGTAGAGTGGACTGACATCTGAGCCCTCAGTAGAACTGAACTAGGTAGAGTGGACTGACATCTGAGCCCTCAGTAGAACTGAACTAGGTAGAGTGGACTGACATCTGCCATGGAAGACATTCAATAGTATCATACTGTTTGTTTCATGTGGGTACATTCATGAGTTACAAATCCCACATTTCTGTAGACATCTGAGTCAAGTTCTTTGCAAATTGTCCAATACTAATCCTCCATTAAAACGTTGAGAGAACATCACAAAACGGCTTTTTAAAACACATCCAACAGCCTGTCACTTGGTCATTGTTATGTAGTTCATGTCACTGCAGAAGGCAGGGTTGATGACTTCATTCACTATGCACTGTTATTACTGAGTGGACAAAACATTAAGAACACCTGCTCTTTCCAATAACAGACTGACCAGGTGAAATCTATGATCCCTTATTGATGTCACTTGTTAAATCCACTTCAAAGCAGTGTAGATGAAGGTGGAGGAGACGTGTTAAAGATGAAGGGGAGGAGACAGGTTAAAGATGAAGGGGAGGAGACAGGTTAAAGATGAAGGGGAGGAGACAGGTTAAAGATGAAGGGGAGGAGACAGGTTAACGATGAAGGGGAGGAGACAGGTTAAAGATGAAGGGGAGGAGACAGGTTAAAGATGAAGGGGAGGAGACAGGTTAAAGATGAAGGAGAGGAGTCAGGTTAAAGATGAAGGGGGAGGAGTCAGGTTAAAGATGAAGGGAAGGAGTCAGGTTAAAGATGAAGGGGAGGAGACAGGTTAAAGATGAAGGAGAGGAGAGAGGTTAAAGATGAAGGGAGAGGAGTCAGGTTAAAGATGAAGGGGAGGAGTCAGGTTAAAGATGAAGGGGAGGAGACAGGTTAAAGATGAAGGGGAGGAGACATGTTAAAGATGAAGGGGGAGGAGACAGGTTAAAGATGAAGGGGAGGAGACAGGTTAAAGATGAAGGGGAGGAGACATGTTAAAGATGAAGGGGAGGAGACAGGTTAAAGATGAAGGGGAGGAGACAGGTTAAAGATGAAGGGGAGGAGACATGTTAAAGATGAAGGGGAGGAGACATGTTAAAGATGAAGGGGAGGAGACAGGTTAAAGATGAAGGGGAGGAGACAGGTTAAAGATGAAGGGGAGGAGACAGGTTAAAGATGAAGGGGGAGGAGACAGGTTAAAGATGAAGGGGAGGAGACAGGTTAAAGATGAAGGGGAGGAGACAGGTTAAAGATGAAGGGGAGGAGACAGGTTAAAGATGAAGGGGAGGAGACAGGTTAAAGATGAAGGGGAGGAGACAGGTTAAAGATGAAGGGGAGGAGACAGGTTAAAGATGAAGGGGAGGAGACAGGTTAAAGATGAAGGGGAGGAGACAGGTTAAAGATGAAGGGGAGGAGTCAGGTTAAAGATGAAGGGGAGGAGACAGGTTAAAGATGAAGGGGAGGAGACAGGTTAAAGATGAAGGGAAGGAGACAGGTTAAAGATGAAGGGGAGGAGTCAGGTTAAAGATGAAGGGGAGGAGACAGGTTAAAGGAGGAGTTCTCAGCCTTGAGACCATTGAGACATGGATTGTGTTTGTGTCAGAGGGTGAACGGCCAAGACAGAATATTGAAGTGTCTTTGAACAGAGTCTGGTAGTATTCAACCTTTACTTAACTAGGCAAGTCAGTTAATTAAGAACTAATTATTATTTACAATGACAACCTACACCGGCCAAATGACGCTGGGCAAATTGTGCGCCACCCTATGGGAGTCCCAATCACGGCCGGTTGTGATACAACCTGGATTCGAACCAGGGACTGTAGTGACGCCTCTTGCACTGAGATGCAGTGTCTTAGACCGCTGCCCCACTCGGGAGCCAAGAAGGTGCCAGGCTCACAGGTTTGTGTTAAGAACTGCAACGCTGCTGGGTTTTTCTCACTCAACAGTTTCCTGTGTGTATCAAGAATGGTCCACCACCCAAAGGACACCCAGACAACTTGACACAACTGTGGGAAGCATTGGAGTCAACATGGACCAGCATCTCTGTGGAATACTTTCAACACCTTGTAGAGTCCCATGACCTGACGAGTTGAGGCTGTTCTGAGGGCAATAAGGGGGTGGAGTGAATTAGTACGAAGGTGTTCTTAATGTTTTGTCCACTCAGTGTAGAGTCCCTTTCTCTTCTGAACTTCTCTCTTCTATAATAAATAAATCCACGTAGCCTATGCACACAAATTCAATGAAAATGTCTAAACATAATTTGCAATACATCTTTCATCGATTTGACATCACGCGAATGTTATTAATACTCAAGTGTTAGCAGGCTGTGTAGCCCAACTCACACGTACATACCTATAATATGCATTATGTTCACCCAGTGATTAAACAGGCTGTTTGTGCTTTAGTGCTTACATTGTAGACACAGAAGAACATATTAAAAGTAACTGAATCAATACTTTGTGTACTAATAAATAATACATTCTACAGAGCCTCTGTGTACTAATAAATAATACATTCTACATGCAGATATTTATAAAATGTTTTCTGTGGCAGTAACTCACCTCTACGTCCATCTCTGTTGCAGAGGCTTGTGGGAATGCTGCTGATGTGTGGTCTGGGCTGTGTGCCTCTGTTCCCTCCACCCCTGTCCCAGCCTAGTCTACCCTCTCTGACCCTCTCTGCCTCCACCCCTGTCAGCCACAGCCTAGTCTACCCTCTCTGACTCTCTCTGCCTCCACCCCTGTCAGCCACAGCCTATTCCTCACCGCCTGTCACAGCCTAGTCTACCCTCTCTGACTCTCTCTGCCTCCACCCCTGTCAGCCACAGCCTATTCCTCACCGCCTGTCACAGCCTAGTCTACCCTCTCTGACTCTCTCTGCCTCCACCCCTGTCAGCCACAGCCTAGTCTACCCTCTCTGACTCTCTCTGCCTCCACCCCTGTCAGCCACAGCCTAGTCTACCCTCTCTGACTCTCTCTGCCTCCACCCCTGTCAGCCACAGCCTAGTCTACCCTCTCTGACTCTCTCTGCCTCCACCCCTGTCAGCCACAGCCTAGTCTACCCTCTCCGACTCTCTCTGCCTCCACCCCTGTCAGCCACAGCCTAGTCTACCCTCTCTGACACTCTCTGCCTCCACCCCTGTCAGCCACAGCCTAGTCTACCCTCTCTGACTCTCTCTGCCTCCACCCCTGTCAGCCACAGTCTACTCCTCACCGCCTGCCACAGCCTAGTCTACTCTCTCTGCCTCCACCCCTGTCAGCCACAGCCTAGTCTACTCTCTCTGCCTCCACCCGTCAGCCACAGCCTAGTCTACCTTCTCTGCCTCTCTCTGACTACACCCCCTGTCACAGCCTACTCCTCACCGCCTGGCTAACCAGTGTCTTCACTGTTCGTCAATAATGCAGCAGAATCTTCTCCAGTTTCTCCCATCCCTCCAGGTAGAGCAGAAGGATGCGTCTTCTGACTCTTCCAGCCGTCATTCTCCACGCCGTCTACTGCCACCTAATTAGTCTTTCAGAGTGCTGCTTGGGTTGCGCTTGAATAAGTCATAAAACACACAGAGAGATGGGTTGTGTGTCAACGTGTTCCTCTGTGTTTCTGGTTGTAAGGACCACGTCATGTCTGTTGACGGATATTTTGTTCTTTAGTTTTAATGAAGGAATTAGTTGATGACTAAATGAGTGACGGTGGGGTCCTGTGACGGTGTGGTCCTGTGGGGTCCTGTGACGGTGTGGTCCTGTGACGGTGGGGTCCTGTGGGGTCCTGTGACGGTGTGGTCCTGTGACGGTGGGGTCCTGTGACGGTGTGGTCCTGTGACGGTGGGGTCCTGTGGGGTCCTGTGACAGTGTGGTCCTGTGACGGTGGGGTCCTGTGCTTGATCAGGATAATATTGGGAGCATCCTTCTCCGTAACACACAGCTAATTCATTCAGACCTACAGCGTCCACTTACCGTCTGTCCTAACATCTCTAATCCACTCCAACCAACTTTTATCCCTCTACCCCTCTCTCTCCCTCCATCCATCACCCCCATTTCTCCCTCCATTCCCCATTTATCCCTCCATCCCCCATTTATCCCTCCATTCCCCATCTATCCCCAATCTATTCCCCATCCCTCCCTCCATTCCCCATCTCTCCCTCTATGCCTCCCTCCACCCCCATCTCCCCATCTATCCCTCCGTCCCTCACTCCATCCCCCACTCCATTTCTTTCTCCATCCCCCATTTCTCCCTCTATCCCTCCCTCCACCCCCATCTCCCCATCTATCCCTCCATCCCCCTCCGTCCCTCACTCCATCCCCCACTCCATTTCTTTCTCCATCCCCCATTTCTCCCTCTATCCCTCCCTCCACCCCCCATCTCCCCATCTATCCCTCCATCCCCCTCCGTCCCTCACTCCATCCCCCACTCCCCCATTTCTTTCTCCATCCCACTTCTCTTCCTCCATCCCCCATTTCTTCCTCCATCCCACTTCTCTTCCTCCATCCCCCATTTCTTCCTCCATCCCACTTCTCTTCCTCCATCCCCCATTTCTTCCTCCATCCGACTTCTCTTCCTCCATCCCACTTCTCTTCCTCCATCCCCCATTTCTTCCTCCATCCCCCATTTCTTCCTCCATCCCCCATCTATCCCTCCATCACCCATTTCTCCCTCATCTCTCCCTAAATACCCACTCCTCCCTCCATCCCCCAACTCTCCCTCCATCCATCCCCATTTCTTCCTCCATCCCACTTCTCTTCCCCAATCCCTCCCTCCATCCCCCAATCCCCCATTTCTCCCTCATCTCTCTCCCCATCCCCATTTCTCCCTCCATCCCCCATTTCTCCCTCCATCCCCCATTTCTCCCTCCATCCCCCTTTCTCCCTCCATCCCCCTTTCTCCCTCCATCCACCCCTCCCTCCATCCCATTTCTCCCTCCATCCCCCCTTTCTCCCTCCATCCTATTTCTCCCTCCATCCCCCATTTCTTCCTCATCTCTCCCTCCATCCCCCACTTTTCCCCCTCCATCCCCCATTTCTTCCTCATCTCTCCCTCCATCCCCCACTTTTCCCCCTCCATCCCCATTTCTTCCTCATCTCTCCCTCCATCCCCCACTTTTCCCCCATCTCTTCCTCCACCCCCCCTTCCATCAGACAGACACATACACACTGCACTCATATAGGTCATAGACTGCACAAAGATATCTCTTGTCTCCTGTTGGAATGGATTTCAGATTAATTAAAATGTGAATGATTTATACGGATGTCAGAACAGATTATGGGCCGTTGGTTGTGTTCTTTACATTCTAGTGTGTGTGTGTGTGTGTTACTTTCTATTCCAGATTCCTCCAATCCCTCTCTCATGGTGTGTGGATGATGTCAAAGGTTTAAAGAGGAGAGAGGAGAAGGAGACATCTACATTGGTTAGAATAGAGAGGAGAGGAGACATTTCTATTGGCCAGAATAGAGGAGAGGAGAAGGAGACATTTCTATTGGTTAGAATAGAGGAGACATTTCCATTGGCCAGAATAGAGGAGAAGGAGACATTTCTATTGGTTAGAATAGAGGACAGGAGACATCTCTATTGGTTAGAATAGAGGGGAGGACACAGAGACATATCTATTGGTTAGAATAGAGGACAGGACACAGAGACATATCTATTGGTTAGAATAGAGGACAGGACACAGAGACATATCTATTGGTTAGAATAGAGGACAGGACACAGAGACATATCTATTGGTTAGAATAGAGGACAGGAGACATCTCTATTGGTTAGAATAGAGGACAGGAGACATCTCTATTGGTTAGAATAGAGGACAGGAGTCATCTCTATTGGTTAGAATAGAGGACAGGAGACATCTCTATTGGTTAGAATAGAGGACAGGAGACATCTCTATTGGTTAGAATAGAGGACAGGAGACATCTCTATTGGTTAGAATAGAGGACAGGAGACATCTCTATTGGTTAGAATAGAGGACAGGAGACATCTCTATTGGTTAGAATAGAGGACAGGAGACATCTCTATTGGTTAGAATAGAGGACAGGAGACATCTCTATTGGTTAGAATAGAGGACAGGAGACATCTCTATTGGTTAGAATAGAGGACAGGAGACATCTCTATTGGTTAGAATAGAGGACAGGAGACATCTCTATTGGTTAGAATAGAGGACAGGAGACATCTCTATTGGTTAGAATAGAGGGGAGGACACAGAGACATCTCTATTGGTTAGAATAGAGGACAGGAGACATCTCTATTGGTTAGAATAGAGGACAGGAGACATCTCTATTGGTTACAATAGAGGACAGGAGACATCTCTATTGGTTAGAATAGAGGACAGGAGACATCTCTATTGGTTAGAATAGAGGACAGGAGACATCTCTATTGGTTAGAATAGAGGACAGGAGACATCTCTATTGGTTAGAATAGAGGGGAGGACATCTCTATTGGTTAGAATAGAGGGGAGGACATCTCTATTGGTTAGAATAGAGGGGAGGACACAGAGACATATCTATTGGTTAGAATAGAGGAGAGGATCCCTTGTAGCCGTTGGTTTAAAAGTTGTGTTGGCGGTGGTGTGTGTTGTTGGCAACTGACGTCATTCTAAATTTGCATCTGAATGATAAAGTTGACCCTGGATGGGAAGTAGCTGCTTCAGAACAGAGAATTTAGTACTTTATTTTACAGTTTCCAATGGTATTTACCTGGTAATTACAGGGAATGATGCAGTAACACAGAATTCAACACAAGTACTTTCTGAAATAAATGTAATAGCTACCTACATAGTCAAGTATGAGATAGAAGTACTATTTTACTTTGGGACTCATCCTGTCCTCCTGTGTTCCAACAGTGTGACATGATCAATGTATAGTTTAATGAACAATCAATAACCTGTTATACTGCATTTACATTCCACTGAAAACAAAATGATCCTGTTCAGGTCTGTTCCAATTCAATCTCTTTTCACATAGTGCAAGAACTGTCACAAGGCAAAGTGACTCATATGACTCTTATCTACTGTAATTCTGTATCAATAAATATTCTCTTATAACAGTCCTTGTAAAAGAGATTATATACAACGATCTCATCAACAATCAGGACATTTCATAGAAAAACAATACAAAGTGGATGAATTATTCCGGTTGCCATACATCACGAAGAGAAGCATCGACACCCATGTCATTGGCCTGCCAGAGGAACTACAGTACGAGGTCTTCTTCCTCACTCACACCTCCGGTAGAAGTTGAAGTGGTAGTCTGTGAACAGCGCCCCCATGAAGCCACGGTCGGTATTGCAGTCTGCCTGTCCCTGGATGGAGATAGACCAAGATTGTCTATTACATTGACAAGTGATGCCTCTAACAGTGGAGATACTGTACAAGTCCTCAAAGATGGAAGGCAAGCGTGAGGAGGCGAGATCAGGTGGAACCATTCTAGCCAATGACAGGGTAGATAGGCGTGTGCACAACAGGCCTTAGAGATAGAGTTCTCATCTTTGTTTCTGTGCATTACGGGAGACGAGAGCATTACGGGGAGACGAGAGCATTACGGAGAGCATTACGGGGAGCATTACGGTGAGACGAGAGCATTACGGGGAGCATTACGGGAAACATTACGGGAGACGAGAGCATTACGGGGAGACGAGAGCATTACGGAGAGCATTACGGGGAGCATTACGGGGAGCATTACGGTGAGACGAGAGCATTACGGGGAGCATTACGGGGAGCATTACGGGGAGACGAGAGAATTACGGGGAGACGAGAGCATTACGGGGAGATGGGGAGACGAGAGCATTACGATGAGATGGGGAGACGAGAGCATTACGGGAAGACGAGAGCATTACGGGGAGACGAGAGCATTACGGGAGACGAGCATTACGGGGAGACGAGAGCATTACGGGGAGACGAGAGCATTACGGGGAGACGAGAGCATTACGGGGGAGACGAGAGCATTACGATGAGATGGGGAGACGAGAGCATTACGGGGAGACGAGAGCATTACGGGAGACGAGAGCATTACGGGGAGACGAGAGCATTACGGGGAGACGAGAGCATTACGGGGAGACGAGAGCATTACGATGAGATGAGAGCATTACGATGAGATGAGAGCATTACGATGAGATGAGAGCATTACGATGAGATGGGGAGATGAGAGCATTACGGGAGACGAGAGCATTACGGGAGACGAGAGCATTACGGGAGACGAGCATTACGGGAGGAGAGCATTACGGGAGACGAGAGCATTACGGGAGACGAGAGCATTACGGGGAGACGAGAGCATTACGATGAGACGAGAGCATTACGATGAGATGAGAGCATTACGATGAGATGAGAGCATTACGATGAGATGGGGAGATGAGAGCATTGGGGAGACGAGAGCATTACGGGAGACGAGAGCATTACGGGAGACGAGAGCATTACGGGAGACGAGAGCATTACGGGGAGACGAGGCATTACGGGGGAGACGAGAGCATTACGGGGAGACGAGAGCATTACGGGGAGCATTACGGGAGACGAGAGCATTACGGGGAGCATTACGGTGAGACGAGAGCATTACGGTGAGACGAGAGCATTACGGTGAGACGAGAGCATTACGGGGAGACGAGAGCATTACGGGAGACGAGAGCATTACGGGGAGACGAGAGCATTACGGGGAGACGAGAGCATTACGGGGAGACGAGAGCATTACGGGAGATGGGGAGACGAGAGCATTACGGGAGACGAGAGCATTACGGGAGACGAGAGCATTACGGGAGACGAGAGCATTACGGGAGACGAGAGCATTACGGGGAGATGGGGAGACGAGAGCATTACGGGAGACGAGAGCACTACGGGAGACGAGAGCATTACGGGGAGACGAGAGCATTACGGGAGACGAGAGCATTACGATGAGATGGGGAGACGAGAGCATTACGGGAGACGAGAGCATTACGGGAGACGAGAGCATTACGGGAGACGAGAGCATTACGGGGAGACGGGAGCATTACGATGAGATGAGAGCATTACGATGAGATGAGAGCATTACGATGAGATGGGGAGACGAGAGCATTACGGGGAGACGAGAGCATTACGACGAGAGCATTACGATGAGATGGGAGACGAGAGCATTACGGGGAGACGAGCATTACGGGAGACGAGAGCATTACGGGAGACGAGAGCATTACGGGAGACGAGAGCATTACGGGGAGACGAGAGCATTACGGGGAGACGAGGCATTACGGGAGACGAGAGCATTACGGGGAGCATTACGGGGAGCATTACGGGAGACGAGGCATTACGGGAGCATTACGGGAGACGAGAGCATTACGGGAGCATTACGGTGAGACGAGGCATTACGGTGAGACGAGAGCATTACGGTGAGACGAGAGCATTACGGTGAGACGAGAGCATTACGGGGAGACGAGAGCATTACGGGGAGACGAGGCATTACGGGGAGACGAGAGCATTACGATGAGATGGGGAGACGAGAGCATTACGGGAAGACGAGAGCATTACGGGAGACGAGAGCATTACGATGAGATGGGGAGACGAGAGCATTACGGGGAGAGCATTACGGGGAGACGAGAGCATTACGATGAGACGAGAGCATTACGATGAGACGAGAGCATGACGATGAGACGAGCATGACGATGAGACGAGAGCATTACGATGAGACGAGAGCATTACGGGAGACGAGAGCATTACGGGAGACGAGAGCATTACGGGGAGACGGGGAGACGAGAGCATTACGGGGAGACGAGAGCATTACGGGGAGACGAGAGCATTACGGGGAGACGAGAGCATTACGGGGAGACGAGAGCATTACGGGAGACGAGAGCATTACGATGAGACGAGAGCATTACGATGAGACGAGAGCATTACGATGAGACGAGAGCATTACGATGAGACGAGAGCATTACGATGAGACGAGAGCATTACGATGAGACGAGAGCATTACGATGAGACGAGAGCATTACGATGAGACGAGAGCATTACGGGGAGACGAGAGCATTACGATGAGACGAGAGCATTACGGGAGACGAGAGCATTACGGGGAGACGAGAGCATTACGGGAGACGAGAGCATTATGGGGAGACGAGAGCATTACGGGAGACGAGGCATTACGGGAGACGAGGCATTACGGGGGAGCGAGAGCATTACGGGAGACGAGAGCATTACGGGAGCGAGAGCATTACGATGAGACGAGAGCATTACGGGGAGACGAGAGAGCATTACGGGAGATGGGGAGACGAGGCATTACGGGGAGACGATGAGACGAGCATTACGGGGAGACGAGGCATTACGGGGAGACGAGAGCATTACGGGGAGACGAGAGCATTACGGGGAGACGAGAGCATTACGGTGGGTTGAGTAAAGGGAGGGGGTGGTTATCATACTAATGTTATCATACTAATGTTTAACAACTCTGTTAGATTGTGGTTATCAGATCGGGTCGTTTTCCCCCCACAACATACAACACGTAGTAGTTGTGAGGCTACCGGAACAGTGTCGTTTGACATTGATATTTTAGGAAAGGACACATTGGAGAAATCTTTTAGTTCTTACAGCCACTGCTGAGCGGAAGTGGTAGGAGCTCCTGTAGAATCGAGACACTGGCAGAGGCCATTCATGGACGTAGCCCTGGAGAGAACAAGAGAAACACTTTCAACCTTTATACTCTCTTTCTTTTCTTACCTTCTTTGTCCACTTTTTATCATACAAAGACCAGAGAGTTTGTAATTATCAAACAGAGAGCAACCACAGTATAGTGTTGTCTGTGGATGCCATACCTGTGTATTCATGAAATTGTATTCTTCGTTGGTTTGATCATGGTCCATCAAGGCAGAGCATTTAAACGTCTCATCATTATGACACAGGTGGACAACCAGCAGCTCTGTAGTACTGCGTCAGAGGAGAGGAGACACCTAGTGGTCATTTATGGTACTTACAACAAACCCACGGTGCCAAGTACCAAGTACCCTGTGACCATTTGTAATTAGTGTGAACAACAATGAGAGAATGTGCCTCATGCAGCTCTGTCTTAGAGGCCTTCATCTCCTCGTACAGAACAGGAAGTCCTGCCAGACTGGGGTCCAATGTCTGATTCAGACAAAGCTTCAAGTCTCGATTCAATCCGTAGTGCTGAAGATCTGAGGTAGTATAGTGTGATTGACATTTAAAGGTAATTTCCCATTGAGACGACATACGCAGCAACTACGTGACTGCAGTCTCTGCAAATGCCCGGAAACATTGCCTTTAAATTCCAAATCGCACCCTACTGCACTAAGGATTAAATGGAGCCCTTTGACTCACAAGCTCCCACAAGTTCCCCGTGCTCCCCGTGCTCCCCCTGTGCATGGACTCAATGTCTGGGAGGATTCAGACCATCATCAGCCCCGGAGGTAAAACAACCTCTTAGAAACTATCCCCTGCTCCTTCCAGAGTCCACAGTCGATGCCAACCTGTCACCACCGCAGTGGGAAGACAAGTCCTATTGAATTATTCAAATGGAAAACTAAGTGGAGACCAGAGGAAGTCTCATGTCCTGGTCACTCACTTCATCTGGACAGTGACACGCATGTTGGTGGGGACGAACTTGCTGATAGGGATTTGGAAGGAGTAGTTTCCTGACCTAAATGGAAACAGATCAACATAGAGATGAAGTATACCATCGGTTTGGCAGTCTGAATCTACATCTATCAAATGAGTTCAAACTGACTGAATGACGTACCCGCAGCTTCCCCTCTCACAGTACCGAGAGTCAATGATCTGTTCGTTTTCTTTGATGACAAAAGACTTTATTGTTGTGTTTGTCCCTGAAAATAGAACAACAATCTGATGTCATACTCTAAAGTATTGTGAAATAAAGTCAGAAAATAACACATTTGGATGAGCATTAAAATGTGTGTTCAAACGTGTGTGATAGAATTTGACTTACAATCTCCGGCACCTCTGATTTCTTCATTAAATTTGTCTTTCCCTTTATCTGAGAAGGCAGAATTGGAACCAAAAGAAAAGTGGGATTACCGCCTGTCACAAGCAGAATGCCAACACTTTATAGAGCATCAGAATGACGTCTCATTCAAGGTCAGCAACATGTCGGTTTTACGGCAAGATAAGCTAGCATGAAGAAAGAGATACAGTGGAGAATGCTGTTGATAAATGAAGACAGGGAGTAGACAGCTCACCTGCTAGAGAGGGCCAGGTAGTGGGAGATACAGGGAGTAGACAACTCACCTGCTAGAGAGGGCCCGGTAGTGGGAGATACAGGGAGTAGACAGCTCACCTGCTAGAGAGGGCCAGGTAGTGGGAGATACAGGGAGTAGCCAGCTCACCTGCTAGAGAGGGCCAGGTAGTGGGAGATACAGGGAGTAGCCAGCTCACCTGCTAGAGAGGGCCCGGTAGTGGGAGATACAGGGAGTAGCCAGCTCACCTGCTAGAGAGGGCCAGGTAGTGGGAGGACAACTCACCTGCTAGAGAGGGCCCGGTAGTGGGAGATACAGGGAGTAGCCAGCTCACCTGCTAGAGAGGGCCCGGTAGTGGGAGATACAGGGAGTAGCCAGCTCACCTGCTAGAGAGGGCCAGGTAGTGGGAGGACAACTCACCTGCTAGAGAGGGCCCGGTAGTGGGAGGACAACTCACCTGCTAGAGAGGGCCCGGTAGTGGGAGGACAACTCACCTGCTAGAGAGGGCCCGGTAGTGGGAGGACAACTCACCTGCTAGAGAGGGCCCGGTAGTGGGAGGACAACTCACCTGCTAGAGAGGGCCAGGTAGTGGGAGGACAACTCACCTGCTAGAGAGGGCCCGGTAGTGGGAGGACAACTCACCTGCTAGAGAGGGCCAGGTAGTGGGAGGACAACTCACCTGCTAGAGAGGGCCCGGTAGTGGGAGGACAACTCACCTGCTAGAAAGGGCCAGGTAGTGGGAGGACAACTCACCTGCTAGAGAGGGCCAGGTAGTGGGAGGACAACTCACCTGCTAGAGAGGGCCAGGTAGTGGGAGGACAACTCACCTGCTAGAGAGGGCCAGGTAGTGGGAGGACAACTCACCTGCTAGAGAGGGCCCGGTAGTGGGAGATACAGGGAGTAGTCAGCTCACCTGCTAGAGAGGGCCAGGTAGTGGGAGGACAACTCACCTGCTAGAGAGGGCCAGGTAGTGGGAGATACAGGGAGTAGTCAGCTCACCTGCTAGAGAGGGCCCGGTAGTGGGAGATACAGGGAGTAGCCAGCTCACCTGCTAGAGAGGGCCCGGTAGTGGGAGATACAGGGAGTAGCCAGCTCACCTGCTAGAGAGGGCCAGGTAGTGGGAGGACAACTCACCTGCTAGAGAGGGCCCGGTAGTGGGAGATACAGGGAGTAGTCAGCTCACCTGCTAGAGAGGGCCAGGTAGTGGGAGGACAACTCACCTGCTAGAGAGGGCCAGGTAGTGGGAGATACAGGGAGTAGTCAGCTCACCTGCTAGAGAGGGCCCGGTAGTGGGAGATACAGGGAGTAGCCAGCTCACCTGCTAGAGAGGGCCCGGTAGTGGGAGATACAGGGAGTAGCCAGCTCACCTGCTAGAGAGGGCCAGGTAGTGGGAGGACAACTCACCTGCTAGAGAGGGCCCGGTAGTGGGAGATACAGGGAGTAGCCAGCTCACCTGCTAGAGAGGGCCCGGTAGTGGGAGGACAACTCACCTGCTAGAGAGGGCCCGGTAGTGGGAGATACAGGGAGTAGTCAGCTCACCTGCTAGAGAGGGCCCGGTAGTGGGAGATACAGGGAGTAGTCAGCTCACCTGCTAGAGAGGGCCCGGTAGTGGGAGATACAGGGAGTAGACAGCTCACCTGCTAGAGAGGGCCCGGTAGTGGGAGATACAGGAGTAGACAGCTCACCTGCTAGAGAGGGCCCGGTAGTGGGAGATACAGGGAGTAGACAGCTCACCTGCTAGAGAGGGCCCGGTAGTGGGAGATACAGGGAGTAGACAGCTCACCTGCTAGAGAGGGCCCGGTAGTGGGAGATACAGTGGAGGAGAGGAGGGCAGGAGAGATGGTGCTGGTATTATCCATGGAGGCTGTAGTGGGACAGCAGAACACTTCTTCACAGTAGATCAGGCTACAGAAGTCCACATCAGGGGTCCACGGGACAGGGGTGGTTGTTGGGTTGACTAATAAACAAACAAACAAACGTCAATTTCCACATAAAGGACTACTCATGACAGACAGCAACACTTTTACCACCTCTTTGTACAATAGAATTGAATGAGACACTACAACGTTACCACGATGAGACACCACAACGTTACCACGATGAGACACCACAACGTTACCACGATGAGACACCACAACGTTACCACGATGAGACACCACAACGTTACCACGATGAGACACCACAACGTTACCACGATGAGACACCACAACGTTACCACGATGAGACACCACAACGTTACCACGATGAGACACCACAACGTTACTACGATGAGACACCACAACATTACTACGATGAGACACCACAACGTTACCACGATGAGACACCACAACGTTACCACAATGAGACACCACAACGTTACTACTATGAGACATCACAACGTTACCACGATGAGACATCACAACGTTACTACGATGAGACACCACAACGTTACTACGATGAGACACCACAACGTTACTACGATGAGACACCACAACGTTACTACGATGAGACACCACAACGTTACTACGATGAGACACCACAACGTTACTACGATGAGACACCACAACGTTACTACGATGAGACACCACAACGTTACTACGATGAGACACCACAACGTTACTACGATGAGACATCACAACGTTACTACGATGAGACACCACAACGTTACTACGATGAGACACCACAACGTTACTACGATGAGACACCACAACGTTACTACGATGAGACACCACAGCGTTACTACGATGAGACACCACAGCGTTACTACGATGGGACACCACAACGTTACTACGATGGGACACCACAACGTTACTACGATGGGACACCACAACGTTACTACGATGAGCACAACGTTACTATGATGTGACATCACAACGTTACTGTGATGAAAGTAGAACTATATAAAGAGCATTTATGGGTTGTCTACCTAAGGTAGTACTGACTGTTGTGGTGTAGAGAGGTTGTTTACCTAAGGTAGTCCTGACTGTTGTGGTGTAGAGAGGTTGTTTACCTAAGGTAGTACTGACTGTTGTGGTGTAGAGAGGTTGTTTACCTAAGGTAGTACTGACTGTTGTGGTGTAGAGAGGTTGTTTACCTAAGGTAGTACTGACTGTTGTGGTGTAGAGGTTGTTTACCTAAGGTAGTCCTGACTGTTGTGGTGTAGAGAGGTTGTTTACCTAAGGTAGTCCTGACTGTTGTGGTGTAGAGAGGTTGTTTACCTAAGGTAGTCCTGACTGTTGTGGTGTAGAGAGGTTGTTTACCTAAGGTAGTCCTGACTGTTGTGGTGTAGAGAGGTTGTTTACCTAAGGTAGTCCTGACTGTTGTGGTGTAGAGAGGTTGTTTACCTAAGGTAGTCCTGACTGTTGTGGTGTAGAGAGGTTGTTTACCTAAGGTAGTCCTGACTGTTGTGGTGTAGAGAGGTTGTTTACCTAAGGTAGTACTGACTGTTGTGGTGTAGAGAGGTTGTTTACCTAAGGTAGTACTGACTGTTGTGGTGTAGAGAGGTTGTTTACCTAAGGTAGTACTGACTGTTGTGGTGTAGAGAGGTTGTTTACCTAAGGTAGTACTGACTGTTGTGGTGTAGAGAGGTTGTTTACCTAAGGTAGTCCTGACTGTTGTGGTGTAGAGAGGTTGTTTACCTAAGGTAGTCCTGACTGTTGTGGTGTAGAGAGGTTGTTTACCTAAGGTAGTACTGACTGTTGTGGTGTAGAGAGGTTGTTTACCTAAGGTAGTACTGACTGTTGTGGTGTAGAGAGGTTGTTTACCTAAGGTAGTCCTGACTGTTGTGGTGTAGAGAGGTTGTTTACCTAAGGTAGTCCTGACTGTTGTGGTGTAGAGAGGTTGTTTACCTAAGGTAGTCCTGACTGTTGTGGTGTAGAGAGGTTGTTTACCTAAGGTAGTCCTGACTGTTGTGGTGTAGAGAGGTTGTTTACCTAAGGTAGTCCTGACTGTTGTGGTGTAGAGAGGTTGTTTACCTAAGGTAGTCCTGACTGTTGTGGTGTAGAGAGGATGCACAGTAGTCTCGTTGCTGCAAATAAAAAAACATATGACCTTTGAAATGAATTTCACATTCCATTCTGGATAGCATTTGGCACAGATGATAAAGTTTGAGTCTCAGTAGTATTCTTGGCAAAGTAGACTTGGCAGATAAACGCTGGCGGCATCTGTAGTTTGTGAAGCCAGTTCAGTGGTGTGTCTTACGTGTTTCCAGGAAGCAGCATGCCGGCGTCGTCTCTCAGAGTCAGCATGTAGAGAGCTGTGATGGCAATAGAACTGTGGAAGAGACATAGGGATGTCATAACACTTCATAACACATTCATAACACATTACATAAGAAAAGAAAACAACACTTGAGTAAATGAGGGATGCAAAGTATATGGAAAGCAGTCGCTTCCACACAGTTGTGGTTCCTGAGTTAATTAAGCAAGTAACATCCTGGCATGCTTAAGGGTTATTATTTATATTATATCATCATGCTTAAGGGTTATTATTTATATTATCATGCTTAAGGGTTATTATTTATATTATCATGCTTAAGGGCTATTATTTATATTATCATGCTTAAGGGTTATTATTTATATTATCATGCTTAAGGGCTATTATTTATATTATCACGCTTAAGGGTTATTATTTATATTATCATGCTTAAGGGTTATTATTTATATTATCACGCTTAAGGGCTATTATTTATATTATCATGCTTAAGGGTTATTATTTATATTATCATGCTTAAGGGTTATTATTTATATTATCACGCTTAAGGGCTATTATTTATATTATCACGCTTAAGGGTTATTATTTATATTATCATGCTTAAGGGTTATTATTTATATTATCATGCTTAAGGGTTATTATTTATATTATCATGCTTAAGGGTTATTATTTATATTATCACGCTTAAGGGCTATTATTTATATTATCATGCTTAAGGGTTATTATTTATATTATCATGCTTAAGGGTTATTATTTATATTATCATGCTTAAGGGTTATTATTTATATTATCACGCTTAAGGGCTATTATTTATATTATATTATCATGCTTAAGGGCTATTATTTATATTATCACGCTTAAGGGCTATTATTTATATTATCATGCTTAAGGGTTATTATTTATATTATCACGCTTAAGGGCTATTATTTATATTATATTATCATGCTTAAGGACTATTATTTATATTATCACGCTTAAGGGCTATTATTTATATTATCATGCTTAAGGGTTATTATTTATATTATCACGCTTAAGGGCTATTATTTATATTATCACGCTTAAGGGTTATTATTTATATTATCATGCTTAAGGGTTATTATTTATATTATCATGCTTAAGGGTTATTATTTATATTATCACGCTTAAGGGTTATTATTTATATTATATTATCATGCTTAAGGGTTATTATTTATATTATCATGCTTAAGGGTTATTATTTATATTATCATGCTTAAGGGTTATTATTTATATTATCATGCTTAAGGGTTATTATTTATATTATCGTGCTTAAGGGTTATTATTTATATTATCATGCTTAAGGGCTATTATTTATATTATCATGCTTAAGGGTTATTATTTATATTATCACGCTTAAGGGTTATTATTTATATTATCATGCTTAAGGGTTATTATTTATATTACCATGCTTAAGGGTTATTATTTATATTATATTATCATGCTTAAGGGTTATTAAGGGTTATCGATGTCAAGGTGAATCGATGTCAAGGTGCATTGATGCTGTTCTGGCTGGTGGAGACCCAACGCCCTAGTAAGACACTTCATGTTTCCTTTACTTTGGCAGTTACCTGTATATTGCAGTGCTTCAATATCCAGAGGTATTTTCTAACAAAGCAGTCATACTTTTTGTTTCAATATGAAAGTAACATGAACATCTGCTCCTCAGTTGTAACAGGAAGTCTTACCAGAAAGCCATTGTTGCTACCAGAATGATCATGCTGACTTGGACAAACTTGTGTTTTAAGCAGTGGTGGAACTTCACCTACAAGAGAATAAATATGAATATTAATGGTTTTAGTTTCGTTTGATTCAGACTTGCTGTACACCTGTTCTTATACAAGTATACAGTCTTTCTGCAGTTCTACCTCACCTTGACAGATTTGAGAGGTGTTGGCTTCTGTGGTGGTGGAACACTGCTGTGTCTGTTTATTTTCCTGTGTGACACAACACATATATTATCAACACAACACATTAAATAATGACAGTTGAAACACAATACGTTAAATAATGACAGTTGAAACACAACATGTTAAATAATGACAGTTGAAACACGTTAAATAATGACAGTTGAAACACGTTAAATAATGACAGTTGAAACACGTTAAATAATGACAGTTGAAACACGTTAAATAATGACAGTTGAAACACGTTAAATAATGACAGTTGAAACACGTTAAATAATGACAGTTGAAACACGTTAAATAATGACAGTTGAAACACGTTAAATAATGACAGTTGAAACACGTTAAATAATGACAGTTGAAACACGTTAAATAATGACAGTTGAAACACATGTTAAATAATGACAGTTGAAACACATGTTAAATAATGACAGTTGAAACACATGTTAAATAATGACAGTTGAAACACGTTAAATAATGACAGTTGAAACACGTTAAATAATGACAGTTGAAACACGTTAAATAATGAGTTGAAACACAATACGTTAAATAATGACAGTTGAAACACGTGTTAAATAATGACAGTTGAAACACATGTTAAATAATGACAGTTGAAACACGTGTTAAATAATGACAGTTGAAACACGTTAAATAATGACAGTTGAAACACGTTAAATAATGACAGTTGAAACACGTTAAATAATGACAGTTAAATAATGACAGTTGAAACACGTTAAATAATGACAGTTGAAACACGTTAAATAATGACAGTTGAAACACGTTAAATAATGACAGTTGAAACACGTTAAATAATGACAGTTGAAACACGTTAAATAATGACAGTTGAAACACGTGTTAAATAATGACAGTTGAAACACGTGTTAAATAATGACAGTTGAAACACGTGTTAAATAATGACAGTTGAAACACGTGTTAAATAATGACAGTTGAAACACGTGTTAAATAATGACAGTTGAAACACGTGTTAAATAATGACAGTTGAAACACGTTAAATAATGACAGTTGAAACACGTTAAATAATGACAGTTGAAACACGTTAAATAATGACAGTTGAAACACATGTTAAATAATGACAGTTGAAACACATGTTAAATAATGACAGTTGAAACACATGTTAAATAATGACAGTTGAAACACGTTAAATAATGACAGTTGAAACACGTTAAATAATGACAGTTGAAACACGTTAAATAATGACAGTTGAAACACATTAAATAATGACAGTTGAAACACATTAAATAATGACAGTTGAAACACGTTAAATAATGACAGTTGAAACATGTTAAATAATGACAGTTGAAACACGTTAAATAATGACAGTTGAAACACGTTAAATAATGACAGTTGAAACACGTTAAATAATGACAGTTGAAACACGTTAAATAATGACAGTTGAAACACGTTAAATAATGACAGTTGAAACACGTTAAATAATGACAGTTGAAACAAGTTAAATAATGACGTTAAATAATGACAGTTGAAACATGTTAAATAATGACAGTTGAAACACGTTAAATAATGACAGTTGAAACACGTTAAATAATGACAGTTGAAACACGTTAAATAATGACAGTTGAAACACATGTTAAATAATGACAGTTGAAACACGTTAAATAATGACAGTTGAAACACGTTAAATAATGACAGTTGAAACACGTTAAATAATGACAGTTGAAACACGTTAAATAATGACAGTTGAAACACATGTTAAATAATGACAGTTGAAAATGTATTAGAAACCAAAGAACGCTGAGCATTCAGTCCATTACAAGTACAAACTCAGTCCTTCCAAAAGGCGAGATTCCTAAGCTACAATAAAGTGGAGATATTTGACAGTACAGGAGGCGTAATGCAGAAGGCTGTTGTGGTTGAGCTGAGGAAGTGTTGATGGTCCCCATGAGAGTGACCCTGGTCATAAAGACAGACACACAACAAATCCAGAGGTCAACCATCCTCAGTACAACCCCACTGTCTTATACACACCAGTCTGTATCACAACCGGCCGTGATTGGGAGTCCCATAGGGCGGTGCACACTTGGCCCAGCGTCGTCTGGGTTTGGCCGGTGTTGGCTGTCATTGTAAATAAGAATTTGTTCTTAACTGACTTGCCTAGTTATATAAAGGTTAAATAAAATGTGAAAATGGTTGAAACACAGCAGGGATCTGAAAAGAGTCCCTGAGTACCTGACTAAACCGACTGACTGAATGTACTAAAACAAATGTTTTTATGTTGGGTGAAAATCTCTCAGTGTCTCCAAATTATTTTGAAAACTGAAAGAGAACTTGTAGGCAATAGGCCATAGAGAAATAGCACCCCCTGGTGGCACTGTGACATTACCCTTTAGTGCTGCTGTTAGCAGGGTTGCTGCTGTTAGCAGGGCTGCCCATGTCCTTTAGCTTGGCTGACCGTGTGTTCCACACCTCCAGCTCCTGAATCCTGTTCTCCAGGTTGTCAGTCACCTTGCACAGCTGCTTCACAGCCCCTACATTCTCCATGAAGATCTGCTCCTATGGGGGACAAATAGCATAGAAATGGTACAGAGTTTTGTTCTTCAAAGTAAAACTTGATTTTATTCTTTATTTTACCTTTATTTAACTTGGCAAGTCAGTTAAGAAAACATTCTTATTCACAATGAGAGCCTACCCGGGAACAGTGGGTTAACTGCCTTGTTCAGGGGCACAGTGGGTTAACTGCCTTGTTCAGGGGCACAGTGGGTTAACTGCCTTGTTCAGGGGAACAGTGGGTTAACTGCCTTGTTCAGGGGAACAGTGGGTTAACTGCCTTGTTCAGGGGCACAGTGGGTTAACTGCCTTGTTCAGTGGGTTAACTGCCTTGGGGCACAGTGGGTTAACTGCCTTGCTCAGGGGAACAGTGGGTTAACTGCCTTGTTCAGGGGCACAGTGGGTTAACTGCCTTGTTCAGGGGCACAGTGGGTTAACTGCCTTGTTCAGGGGAACAGTGGGTTAACTGCCTTGTTCAGGGGAACAGTGGGTTAACTGCCTTGTTCAGGGGAACAGTGGGTTAACTGCCTTGTTCAGGGGCACAGTGGGTTAACTGCCTTGTTCAGGGGAACAGTGGGTTAACTGCCTTGTTCAGGGGCACAGTGGGTTAACTGCCTTGTTCAAGGGGCACAGTGGGTTAACTGCCTTGCTCTTGTTCAGGGGCACAGTGGGTTAACTGCCTTGTTCAGGGGCACAGTGGGTTAACTGCCTTGTTCAGGGGCACAGTGGGTTAACTGCCTTGTTCACCACAGTGGGTTACTGCCTGCCTGCCTTGTTCAGGGGAACAGTGGGTTAACTGCCTTGTTCAGGGTTCCACAGTGGGTTAACTACCTTGTTAACTGCCTTGTTCAGGGGCACAGTGGGTTAACTGCCTTGTTCAGTGGGGCACAGTGGGTTAACTGCCTTGTTCAACCACAGTGGGTTAACTGAACAGTGGGTTAACTGCCTTGTTCAGGGCACAGTGGGTTAACTGCCTTGTTCAGGGGAACAGTGGGGGCACAGTGGGTTACTGCCTGCCTTGTTCAGGGGCACAGTGGGTTAACTGCCAGTGGGTTTGTTCAGGGGAACAGTGGGTTACTGCCTTGCTCAGGGAACTGCCTTGTTCAGGGGAACAACCCTTGTTGGGAACAGTGGGTTAACTGCCTTGCTCAGGGGACACAGTGGGTTAACTGCCTTGTTCAGGGGAACAGTTCTTGTTCAGGGGGCACAGTGGGGGACCAGTGGGTTAACTGCCTTGTTCAGGGGCACAGTGGGTTAACTGCCTTGTTCACAGTGGGTTACCTGCCAGTGGGTTAACTGCCTCAGGGGAACAACAGGGCAGTAACTGCCTTGGAACAGTGGGTTAACTGCCTTGTTCAGGGCAGTGGGTTCTCAGGGAACAGTGGGTTAACTGCCTTGTTCAGTGGGTTAACTGCCTGTTAACTCTTGTTCAGGGGAACAGTGGGTTAACTGCCTACAGTGGGTTAACTGTGCCTTGTTCAGGGGAACAGTGGGTTACCTGCCTTGTTCAGGGGAACAGTGGGTTAACTGCCTTGTTCAGGGGCACAGTGGGTTAACTGCCTTGTTCAGGGGAACAGTGGGTTAACTGCCTTGTTCAGGGGAACAGTGGGTTAACTGCCTTGTTAACAGTGGGTTAACTGCCTTGTTCAGGGGAACAGTGGGTTAACTGCCACTCAGAACAGTGGGTTAACTGCCTTCTCAGGGGAACAGTGGGTTAACTGCCTTGTTCAGGGGAACAGTGGGTTAACTGCCTTGTTCAGGGGACCAGTGGGTTAACTGCCTTGCCAGGGGAACAGTGGGTTAACCACTCAGGGGCTGCCCCGCCTGTTAACCACTGGGTTAACTGCCCCGCCTCTAACCACTGGGCTGCCCCGCCTCTAACCACTGGGGCTAACCGCCTTAACCACTAACCACTAGGCTACCTGCCTCTAACCACTAGGCTGCCCCGCCTCTAGGGGACCACTAGGCTGCCCCCCTCTAACCAGTAGGCTGGCCTCTAACCACTAGGCTGCCCCGCCTCTAACCACTAGGCTGCCTTGCTCGCCTCTAACCACTAGGGCTGCCCCGCCTCTAACCACTAGGCTGCCCCGCCTCTAACCACTAGGCTGGCCTTAACCCCGCCTCTAACTGCCTTGTCTAACCACTAGAAAGCTGCCCGCCTCTAACCACTAGGCTGGCCTCTAACCACTAGGCTGGTCCCCGCCTCTAACCACTAGGCTGCCCCGCCTCTAACCACTAGGCTGCCCCGCCTCTAACCACTAGGCTGCCCCGCCTCTAACCACTAGGCTGCCCCGCCTCTAACCACTAGGCTGCCCCGCCTCTAACCACTAGGCTGCCCCGCCTCTAACCACTAGGCTGCCCCGCCTCTAACCACTAGGCTGCCCCGCCTCTAACCACTAGGCTGCCCCGCCTCTAACCACTAGGCTGCCCCGCCTCTAACCACTAGGCTACCCTGCCTCTAACCACTAGGCTACCCCGCCTCTAACCACTAGGCTGCCCCGCCTCTAACCACTAGGCTACCCCGCCTCTAACCACTAGGCTGCCCCGCCTCTAACCACTAGGCTGCCCCGCCTCTAACCACTAGGCTGCCCCGCCTCTAACCACTAGGCTGCCCCGCCTCTAACCACTAGGCTGCCCCGCCTCTAACCACTAGGCTGCCCCGCCTCTAACCACTAGGCTGCCCCGCCTCTAACCACTAGGCTGCCCCGCCTCTAACCACTAGGCTGCCCCGCCTCTAACCACTAGGCTGCCCCGCCTCTAACCACTAGGCTGCCCCGCCTCTAACCACTAGGCTGCCCCGCCTCTAACCACTAGGCTGCCCCGCCTCTAACCACTAGGCTGCCCCGCCTCTAACCACTAGGCTGCCCCGCCTCTAACCACTAGGCTGCCCCGCCTCTAACCACTAGGCTGCCCCGCCTCTAACCACTAGGCTGCCCCGCCTCTAACCACTAGGCTGCCCCGCCTCTCTAACCACTAGGCTGCCCCGCCTCTAACCACTAGGCTGCCCCGCCTCTAACCACTAGGCTGCCCCGCCTCTAACCACTAGGCTGCCCCGCCTCTAACCACTAGGCCGCCCCGCCTCTAACCACTAGGCCCCCGCCTCTAACCACTAGGCTACCCCGCCTCTAACCACTAGGCTACCCCGCCTCTAACCACTAGGCTAACCCCCGCCTCTAACCACTAGGCTACCCCCGCCTCTAACCACTAGGCTACCCCGCCTCTAACCACTAGGCTACCCCGCCTCTAACCACTAGGCTACCCTGCCTCTAACCACTAGGCCACCCTGCCTCTAACCACTAGGCCACCCTGCCTCTAACCACTAGGCCACCCTGCCTCTAACCACTAGGCCACCCTGCCTCTAACCACTAGGCCACCCTGCCTCTAACCACTAGGCCACCCTGCCTCTAACCACTAGGCCACCCTGCCTCTAACCACTAGGCCACCCTGCCTCTAACCACTAGGCCACCCTGCCTCTAACCACTAGGCTACCCTGCCTCTAACCACTAGGCTACCCTGCCTCTAACCACTAGGCTACCCTGCCTCTAACCACTAGGCTACCCTGCCTCTAACCACTAGGCTATCCCGCCTCTAACCACTAGGCTACCCCGCCTCTAACCACTAGGCTACCCTGCCTCTAACCACTAGGCTACCCTGCCTCTAACCACTAGGCTACCCTGCCGCCCCCAAAGTGGGACCATATGTTATCAGGCCTTAAATCTCATGTGGACGGACACGTACTTTGTCCACCATGAGGAAGTTGTGGATCCTCTCTCCGTCGCTGCAGGTGATGTCCCCCACCACTTTGACAGCAGTGGGCAGCAGCTCCTTCACCTCCTGGGCTAGGACGCCCGTTTCATGTATGTGATCGATCCCCATCTCTGAGGCGAACTCAGGCTTGTAGTCATACTCCACAATCCTCATCTGAGATATTCTCTTCAACTGTTCTGTTGAATCCACCTACACAGTTGAAATATTGTCCCGTCAGGTAAGATATCATTCCCTGGGCCACTGTGGAGGCATTTTCTGTGTTCCTTCCCGTTATTTCACACCAAAACCATTCATTTGATAGCTATTATATAAGAGCATGTGCTGCTTCCTACCTCTTGTATGTTGTGTTTTGCGCGGCGGTCGGAGGGATGCATAACCTGCCCCATGATCTTAGCGTTGCCACAGACCACCAGGGCTTCATCGGGGGTGTCTGTGTTGATGCCCACCCTCCCCTGGCACACCACCGCGTCCGGAGCCTGTCCTCGTTGCCACAACACCTCACTGTCGTTCTCAAACTGGCCCGGGTTTGACGCCTGTAGTGGAGGAACACGGAAGAGTTTAGAGTTCTGGTTACGGTTGGTTCCATTTAGATCACGGTGCATTCCAGAACTAATTGTCCAATGGAAACATAGTAGGAACTACATTTGATTAAATTTGTATATATTCTTTAGTTAATCTTAAATTTTAGCAAGGAGTCCCATGCTTTAGTATGCTTTAGTACTTAGTGCTTGAGTCTCATGCTTTTAAATACTTTAGTACAGGGTTCCCCAACTGGTGTCATCCGCGCCAAATTTGGCCCCGGGGTGGTCTCATTTGGCCCCCAAGTTTTCAGAGAGAAAAAAAAGAATACATCTGCTCAGCAGTTGATGATCCCTGCTTTAGTACTTCTGGTTCAGTACTGACCCTGACTACGATCCTCTCTGACATGAACGCTATCAGCAGGTAACTCTCTTCCCTCACTGTGGCGTACAGACCCACCACCATCAGGAAGTACCTGGTCATAACACAAGGACACATGGAACGACATGTTGAAACTGCTTTCAATGCCGATATTAGTAACACGGCAGTAACATGGCAAATGGCAATAACACGGCAGTAACACGGCAGTGACACGGCAGTGACACGGCAGTGACACGGCAGTGACACGGCAGTGACACGGCAGTGACACGGCAGTGACACGGCAGTGACACGGCAGTGAACGGCAACCTCTGGTCACGGGTTGGGCAGTTACCCTTCTTCCTCATGTTGTTGGCAGTGGTCTCACTGAAGTGTAACCAACCTCTGGTCAGTCTTCACCAGAGTAACTCTAGTGATCTTGTCCCCTGGTAGACTCACTCTGAGGGACGAGATGTTATTCAGAAATTTAGGCCCGAGATTCGATCCAAATCGCCCCTTTTTGGCTATGCACCGTATACCTTTTAAATCACAATTGTGTCATTGTTCAGATATGACAGATTACACTCCCAACGTTGAACACGGCAGTCTACAATACAGAGTATAGTGACATGGAGGACGGGACACTCACTTGACTGGCAGGAATGGTTTCTTGCTGCGATCCGGCTGGGACTGCTCTATGGTGACTTTGTGAGTCTGTGCCTCAAGCTGCAGAGAACAAACGGTCAAAGTATAGATAACTAGCAGGGTTGGGGAGAACAAACGGTCAAAGTATAGATAACTAGCAGGGTTGGGGAGAACAAACGGTCAAAGTATAGATAACTAGCAGGGTTGGGGAGAACAAACGGTCAAAGAATAAACAGGGTTGATGAGAACAAACGGTCAAAGTATAGATAACTAGCAGGGTTGGGGAGAACAAACGGTCAAAGTATAGATAACTAGCAGGGTTGGGGAGAACAAATGGTCAAAGTATAGATAACTAGCAGGGTTGATGAGAACAAACGGTCAAAGTATAGATAACTAGCAGGGTTGATGAGAACAAACGGTCAAAGTATAGATAACTAGCAGGGTTGATGAGAACAAACGGTCAAAGTATAGATAACTAGCAGGGTTGATGAGAACAAACGGTCAAAGTATAGATAACTAGCAGGGTTGATGAGAACAAATGGTCAAAGTATAGATAACTAGCAGGGTTGATGAGAACAAATGGTCAAAGTATAGATAACTAGCAGGGTTGGGGAGAACAAACGGTCAAAGTATAGATAACTAGCAGGGTTGGGGAGAACAAACGGTCAAAGTATAGATAACTAGCAGGGTTGATGAGAACAAACGGTCAAAGTATAGATAACTAGCAGGGTTGGGGAGTACCGGGGGACATTTAGAGAGTAATCTACCCAACTCTGCTAACTTACATACTAACAAAAACTCTAAGTGCTTTTAATGTCCTCGGCATCATCTGAAGTAGTCTGCCGAGGTCAAACGCTGATGTTCCAGGGAAGTTCGTGTTGCATATTGGGACGGCGTTAAACGAACCTTCACGCCAAACACCTTGATGTGGAAGCTCTCTATCGGCGCAGGGCCGTTGGGTGTTTTGACGTACAGGGGGTCTCCGGCCATCCCTACGTGAACTGTGACCTGAAAGTGGTTCTTTTCTGACACACAAAGGACTCATCAGCTGTGGAGTAGTTGAAACCTTTATCGGTGTCCACATGGTAAGCTGTGGGGAAGGGCTGTGGAGCTCTTTCCATGACGACTGACCAGAATCCATGCGAGACCAGGTGAACACTGACCAGTGACAAAACATTAGGAACACCAGCTCTTTCCATGACATAGACTGACCAGGTGAATCCATGACATAGACTGACCAGGTGAATCCATGACATAGACTGACCAGGTGAATCCATGACATAGACTGACCAGGTGAATCAAGGTGAAAGAAGATATGATCCCTTATTGATGTCACCTGTTAAATCCACTTCAAATCAGTGTAGATGAAGGTGGAGGAGACATGTTAAAGAAGGAGTTTAAAGCCTTGAGACAACGGAGACATGGATGATGTGTGTGTCAGAGGGTGGAGGGGCAAGACATAATATTAAAGAGCCTTTGAACAGGGTAGCCCTTAACTGTGGTATATTGTCAACGTACCACAAACCTATGAGATGCCTTTTGCTATTTTAAACTGGTTACCAACGTAATTAGAATAGTAAAAATACATGTTGTGTCATACGGTCTGAAATACCACAGCTTTCAGCCAATCAGCATTCAGGGCTCAAACCACCCAGTTTATAATTATGAATGACCAAGTACGATAAGAATAACATACAGTAGGAGTCAATTGTGTCCATTTAAGTCTATAATTGAACCAAATGGGGTTTGTTTACAATGACTCATGACTAAAACCATTTTACTGCTGGCTAACAAATGACAAAGATGTTACTGATGAGTTATGACATTGTCAGACATAGAAAGTGAAAAATATTTGCTCCCCCTGCGTTTAACTTGAACAAAAACCAGTCCCTTAAAAGAATGTAGCGTTAGTTGAATAGCCTTTGAGTTTAGAGACTAAGACAGGCAGTTTAGAAGGCATGAGCCTTGGTGAAGAGTGAGGGAACGTCAAGGCAGAAGGACACTCACAGGATGTCATAGTTACTGTTGTAGAGCGGTGTCCACAGGCCAGGCTGGTAGCGATCCCAGGTGAGGAGCTGATAGGTCCCCATCCCAGAGCGGCTCTCTGTGGCCCCGTCACTGTCATAGGACGGGACGTCACCGCCTCCCCTCTCAGAGCCCCCTGTTATAGGAACAGCCACTAAATGGTTCTGTACCTCAAGGGGTTCTGTTAGTCTTCTCTTCCTACAGTCAGGTAATATAAGCCTGTGGAGGAAGAGGAGGAGGAGGAAGAGGATAACTGTTAAAACATTCATATCCCGTCAGGTACAATAAAGTAAAGTAGTTTATGTACTGTACTGTAGTTTAGTAGTTTATGTACTGTACGGTAGTTTAGTAGTTTATGTGCTGTATGGTAGTTTAGTAGTTTATGTACCCATATGTACTGTAAGGTAGTTTAGTAGTTTATGTACTGTATGGTAGTTTAGTAGTTTATGTACCCATATGTACTGTATGGTAGTTTAGTGGTTTATGTACTGTAAGGTAGTTTAGTAGTTTATGAGCTGTCCGGTAGTTTAGTAGTTTATGTACCCATATGTACTGTGCGGTAGTTTATGTACTGTAAGGTAGTTTAGTAGTTTATGTACCCATATGTACTGTAAGGTAGTTTAGTAGTTGATGTACTGTATGGTAGTTTAGTAGTTTATGTACCCATATGTACTGTATGGTAGTTTAGTAGTTTATGTACTGTACGGTAGTTCAGTAATTTATGTGCTGTACGGTAGTTTAGTAGTTTGTGCTGTACTGTAGTTTAGTAGTTTATGTGCTGTACAGTAGTTTAGTAGTTTATGTGCTGTATGGTAGTTTATGTACTGTACAGTAGTTTAGTTGTAGTTCTCACCCTGTGTGTTGACCAGCTGTGGGAGGCAGGTATGAATATCCTGGTTCTGAAGGGCATCCAGGCACAGGTAGTAGGCAGGATGAGGGCAGCCTGAGGCCTGGGGCTAGGTATGGGGCTTGGCCTGGAGGTAGTTCTGAGACCGGGGGTGCGTTGGCCCTGGGGTAGCTGTCTGCCAGGCCCTGGCGTGGAGGAGGCTGATGCTGCTGGAGAGCCTTGTGGTGGACGGGTGGTGTGGTGGCAGTGTTAGCCTGTATATAGCTCTCCCCTGGGCTCAGGTAGTGGGGGTGGTGGAGGGGGGGGTTGTGGGGCAGTGAGCCTGGAGATGTGCCTGCCTTGGTGTAAGAGTTAGTCAGCCCCTGGTGGTATGGCAGTCCTGGTTGTGGTGGGGGTTGTGGTGCCAGCTCTTTATATCGGCACGATGAGGCTGGAGGACGTGTTACTGTCTGGAAGACTTCCTGGTAGCCGTAGCTCACGTCTAGGTTAGGAACGGGGCAAAGGCAGTCATATCATTCATTAAAATAGGAACATTTTATTATTATGATCTGGTTGTACTGTTTGTAACACTTGGCATTAAAAGAGATTCCTATCAACCGTTGTTGATAAAGTATTGCCAATAAAGGAAGAGGTTTCATTTTCACAGTGGCTCACCTGGTATTAGCGGAGGTGAACACGGTTCTGAACCAGAATCTGGTGGTGACTCTGGTAACATGCTAGGAAGACAAAGACACAGTCAGACACACGTCACAGTCCCTCCAAAGACACAGTCAGACACATGGCCCTCCAAAGACACAGTCAGACACGGCCCTCCAAAGACACAGTCAGACATGTCCCTCCAAAGACACAGTCAGACATGGCCCTCCAAAGACAGTCACAGTCAGACATGGCCCTCCAAAGACACAGTCACAGTCAGGCACACACGGCTCTCCAAAGACACACACAGTCAGACATGGCCCTCCAAAGACACATCAGACATGGCCCTCCAAAGACACAGTCAGACATGGCCCTCCAAAGTCAGACACAGTCAGACATGGCCCTCCAAAGACACAGTCAGACATGGCCCTCCAAAGACACAGTCACAGTCAGACATGGCCCTCCAAAGACACAGTCAGACATGGCCCCTCCAAAGACACAGTCAGACATGGCCCTCCAAAGACACAGTCAGACATGGCCCCCAAAGACACAGTCAGACATGGTCCCTCCAAAGACACAGTGTGACAGTCCCTCCAAAGACACAGTCAGACATCCAAAGACACAGGGCCCTCCCCAGTCAGACATGGCCCTCCAAAGACACAGTCAGACATGGCCCTCCAAAGACACAGTCAGACATGGCCCCCCAAAGACACAGTCAGACCTGTCCCTCCAAAGACACACACAGTCCCTCAAAGACATGGTCCCTCCAAAGACACTCAGACATGGCCCCAAAGACACAGTCAGACATGTCCCTTCAAAGACACAGTCAGTCATGTCCCTCCAAAGACACAGTCAGACACGGCCCTCCAAAGACACAGTCAGACACGGCCCTCCAAAGACACAGTCAGACACGGCCCTCCAAAGACAAGGTTTCTAGAACTAGCCTTTCTCTCTGCTTACCTAACGTGTCATTGTCTTGACTAGCTAACAACAAAGCCTACAGCTGTAGCTGTTGGTGCCATGGTGGAGAGCTGCCCCACCTGCAGCAGCTACAGTGTAGGGCAGGAACAAAAGCCTGCAGAACCAGTAGGTCTCCAGGAGGAGGGTTGGACACCCCAGCTCTAGGATTGTGCCGTTGTGTTGTCAACACTTATGTGTGTCGTCCATTCCAATTAACACAGCTGCTGTGTTTATGGGTGGTAGATGGACTAAGAACATGGATGCTTACCAGGTATAAGATGGTCCTGGAAACAGATTTACCCTCAGGTACAATAAAGTAAACATGGATGCTTACAATGTTGGGTCCATGTCGTTGTTGAGGTACTGTTCCAGTGTGCTGGTGTCCACCACCGCACTCTCCAGGACCCCACTCATATCCTGGCATCCTGGAAACACACACACTTTTCATTACATTTCACAAGTGCCTCATTCTGGTTCACAGTCTCTCTCTAAATCTTGCTCCCTCTCCCAATCTTGCTCTCTTTAGCTCTAAAAATCTCGCTCTCTTTATCTGTAAAAATCTTGCTCTAAAAATCTTGCTCTCTTTATCTCTAAAAATCTTGCTCCCTCCCTCTGCAAATCTTTCTCCCTCCTCGGCAAATCTTTCTCCCTCCCTCGGCAAATCTTGCTGCCTCTCCTCGGCAAATCTTGCTGCCTCCCTCTCAAATCTTGCTGCCTCCCTCGGCAAATCTTGCTGCCTCTGCTAAATCTTGCTCCCTCTCTCTCACTCTAAATCTTGCTCCCTCTCTCTCTCTAAATCTTGCTCCCTCTCTCGCTAAATCTTGCTCCCTCTCTCTCTCTCTAAATCTTGCTCTCTCTCTCTCTCTAGATCTTGCTCTCTCGCTCTCACCTACAGAACATGAATCTGCCAAGGTTATAGGTCACCAGGTGAAACTAACCCATCGTTAATATCAGTATGTAACCATTACAGCGTATCAGAGTGTGGTCCATCACCTACAGGCTTGCTGTAGCCTGCCCTATACATGGCTCCCTGTAATGTAGGAGACAGTAGTAATCACAGTTATCAGCCAAGACACAGCTCTCAGAGGCTCCCTGTACTGTAGGAGACACTTATCAGCCAGGACACAGCTCTCATAGAGGCTCCCTGTACTGTAGGAGATAGCAGTAATCACTGCTATCAGCCAGGACACAGCTCTCATAGAGGCTCCTGTACTGTAGGAGATAGCAGTAATCACTGCTATCAGCCAGAAAAGAGGCAGGTCGTTAGAAGAAATGACCGCTCAGTGTGTGCTGTGGTTGATGTCCCAGTCCTGCTGTGTATCTGCGGCGGCAGGGTAGCCTAGTGGTTAGAGCATTGGACTAGTAACCGAAAGGTTGCAAGTTCAAACCCCGAGCTGACAAGTCGTTCTGCCCCTGAACAGGCAGTTAACCCACTGTTCCTAGGCCGTCATTGAAAATAAGAATTTGTTCTTAACTGACTTGCCTAGTTAAATAAAGGTAAAATAAAAAAATACTGTGTGTACACTCCCCTACGTATTACATTTAGGCAGAAGCTTAGTATCTGGTCCCATATATACACCAGAAGTGAATTTGTCCAAATACTTATGACCCCTTCAAGTACATACCTAGCATACCAAATACATACTTAGCATGTACCCGAGTTAAATGCAAGGAGACATTTTACAGTCACAAACACTTATGCAACAAGCAAAGACCTGAACTTAAAAACCAGTTTTCTAAGTTCTTTAAAGAATGTCGGGTCACTCATCTACTAGCTTGTCCCTGAGAGTGATGTGTTTGGCCTTGATCTAATTACTGTGTGACTGATTGTGGGACAGGTGGCCTTGAGCTGCCCATGACGTCAGAGCTCTGCTGCACCTGTGTAGATACGGGGCTGGGAAGTGTCTCTGGTCTGCTAACTTTATGACCGTATTTCAATTGTCATAAGCATCTTATCTGTCCTCGTATGCTGTCCATTTTTAGCCTACAAAACGTGAAATAACTGTCTCCTTTGAACTTTAACTCCAGATATGGAATGTGTGAGTAGGGAAGAGGACCAAGCTTTCGTAGAACTATCAACACAGAACCGGGATCTTTTATTTCAGCTCTTGTGACCAACACTTTACATTTATATTTGTTTTCAGTACACATGGTCAGTCACCGGCTTCATTAGGAAATGTGTTGATGTTGGACCCACAATAACAATCCGGACATACCCCCAACCAAAAACCCTGGATGAACGGAGATTTCCGTACAATGCAGAGAGCCCGTACTGCTGCATTCAATGTCAGCAGAACGGATCCCGATGACTCTGTGGGGCGCTGCACGGCTCGCAGGTACGAGCTCTGCAAATCATTAGGGACGCAAAAACACAACACAGCCTCAAACTTGAATTGATGTTCCACAACTCAGACTCACAACGCATGTGGCAAGGACCACAGACTATCACAGACTACAAAAGGCTAATCCAGCTGTGTGATGCCCACCGAAGCTCCCAGCTGAGTTCAACACATTCTGTTCTTGCTTCGAGGGAGACAATAGCGAGACAATCCGGGAATACTCGCTCCTCCAGCTGCTCCAGACAACCAGGAAGACTCTCGCTCTCCAGACAACCAGGAAGTTTCTCCTCCAGACAACCAGGAAGTCTCTCGCTCCTCCAGACAACCAGGAAGTCTCTCAGACAACCTCCTCCAGACAACCAGGAAGTCTCTCGCTGCTCCAGACAACCAGGAAGTCTCTCGCTGCTCCAGACAACCAGGAAGTCTCTCGCTGCTCCAGACAACCAGGAAGTCTCTCGCTCCTCCAGACAACCAGGAAGCTCTCCAGACAACCAGGAAGTCTCTCGCTCCTCCAGACAACCAGGAAGTCTCTCGCTGCTCCAGACAACCAGGAAGTCTCTCGCTGCTCCAGACAACCAGGAAGTCTCTCGCTGCTCCAGACAACCAGGAAGTCTCTCGCTGCTCCAGACAACCAGGAAGTCTCTCGCTGCTCCAGACAACCAGGAAGTCTCTCGCTGCTCCAGACAACCAGGAAGTCTCTCGCTGCTCCAGACAACCAGGAAGTCTCTCGCTCCTCCAGACAACCAGGTGCTTTCACTCTCTGAGGCTGATGTGAGGAAAACTCAAAAAGAGTGAATACTGCCCGTCTTCAGAGTGTGAGCTGACCAGCTAGTCTTCACTGACATCTTCAACCCGCCCCTGTCCCAGGCTGTAGTCCCCACCTGCTTTAAGGAGACCACCATCGTCCCAGTGCCCAAGGAAAATAAAGTGGCATGCCCAAATGTCTATCGCCCCGTCGCGCTCACCTCAGTCCTCATGAAGTGCCCGGAGAGGCTGGTCATGGCCCACATCAAGGCCAGCATGTCAGGCCCACTGGACCCACTTACATCTGGAAAGAGGAACACCTATGTGAGAATGCTGTTCATTGACTACAGTTCAGCATTCAACACTACTGTTCCCTCCAAGTTTGTTACCAAACTCAGAGCCCTGGGTTAGGACACCAAGCTCTGCAACTGGATTCTGGATTTCCTGACGGGCAGACCACAGGCTGTGAGGATTGGCAACAATACCTTCTCCACACTGACTCAACACAGGGCCCCCCCCAGGGGTGTGTCCTCAGTCCTCTGCTGTACTTCCTGTTCATCCATGACTGTGTAGCTTTGCACCACACCAACTCCATCATCTAGTCTCCATGACGACACCACGGTTGTAGGCCTGATAACCTACTGCCAAGAACAACGAATCAGCCTATAGGGAGGTGGTAAGCAGAGGAGGGAACATGCCCCGATCCACATCAGCGGGACTGTGGTAGAGAGAGTCACAAGTTTTAAGTTCCTCGGCATCCACACCACAGAGTACTTACCATGGACAAACAACACCACCACTCTTGTCAAAAGGGCACAACAGTGTCTCTACTTCCTAAGGCGGCTGAAGAAATTCGGCATGCTAACTAACCCGGGTCCTCTCCAAATATAACCACTGCACCATCGAGAGCATCACGGCCAAGTATGGGAATTGCTCCGTCCACGACTGCAAGGCCCTCCAGGCCGTGCTCCCACCCATCCAGGACATCTACTCTAATTAAGGTGCCACCAACCTCCTGTGATATACATTCATTCTACACACATCATCACAACTGCTGCTACCTGACTGTTACTACACTGCTCGGTTTATACACTGCCCCTCCCATCCCCCTTCTCCAATACACCTGGAAATATAGATCTACAAATTGTGCCTTCCTTTATTATACTTAATAAGCAACAAAAAAATATATATATTCTACTGAGACATTTATTTTAAAATTCTTATTTTATATTATTTCTTATTGTTGTTGCATTGTTCAGAAGGAACCTACAAGTAAGCATTTCATTGGACGATGCATATACGTGTTATGCGTGGTATACGACTAATAAAAAACTTGAAACTTGACAGTGGACCAATTTAGCCAAACGACTATCTATTTCTCAATTGAAACCGCCTCACAACATGACCTATTAACTCATCTAACTGTAGTCACTCACAACGTGACCTATTAACTCATCTAACTGTAGTCACTCACAACGTGACCTATTAACTCATCTAACTGTAGTCACTCACAACGTGACCTATTAACTCATCTAACTGTAGTCACTCACAACATGACCTATTAACTCATCTAACTGTAGTAACTCACAACGTGACCTATTAACTCATCTAACTGTAGTCACTCACAACATGACCTATTAACTCATCTAACTGTAGTAACTCACAACATGACCTATTAACTCATCTAACTGTAGTCACTCACAACATGACCTATTAACTCATCTAACTGTAGTAACTCACAACATTACCTATTAACTCATCTAACTGTAGTAACTCACAACGTGACCTATTAACTCATCTAACTGTAGTAACTCACAACATGACCTATTAACTCATCTAACTGTAGTAACTCACAACATGACCTATTAACTCATCTAACTGTAGTAACTCACAACATGACCTATTAACTCATCTAACTGTAGTAACTCACAACATGACCTATTAACTCATCTAACTGTAGTAACTCACAACATGACCTATTAACTCATCTAACTGTAGTAACTCACAACGTGACCTATTAACTCATCTAACTGTAGTAACTCACAACATTACCTATTAACTCATCTAACTGTAGTAACTCACAACATGACCTATTAACTCATCTAACTGTAGTAACTCACAACGTTACCTATTAACTCATCTAACTGTAGTAACTCACAACGTGACCTATTAACTCATCTAACTGTAGTCACTCACAACGTGACCTATTAACTCATCTAACTGTAGTCACTCACAACATTACCTATTAACTCATCTAACTGTAGTAACTCACAACATTACCCATTAACTCATCTAACTGTAGTCACTCACAACATGACCTATTAACTCATCTAACTGTAGTCACTCACAACATGACCTATTAACTCATCTAACTGTAGTCACTCACAACATTACCTATTGACTCATCTAACTGTAGTAACTTTGGGAAGATGAATCACTGTTTGAATATATTTCTAACCTGACGGGTGATATTTACACCTAACTGACTTTGGGAAGGCATCTTTGAATATATTTCAAACCTGACGGGTGATATTTACACCTCTGACGGGCGATCGTCACACGCCTGACGGGCGATCGTCACATGCCTGACGGGCGATCGTCACACACCTGACGGGCGATCGTCAGGCGATCGTCACACCTGACGGGCGATCGTTACAAGTGATGGGTGATCATTAGACTGTTCTGAGAGGTTAGAGACATCGAATCAGAGCCTCTCTCTCCCCCTCTCTTTCTCTCCCCCTCTCTCGCTCTCTCCCCCAGAACCCCTCTCCTCCACCCCACCCTCTCTCTTCTCCCCCTCTCCCCACCCTCTCTCTTCTCCACCCCCCCTCTCCTCCACCCCACCCTCTCTCTTCCCCCCTCTCCTCCACCCCCTCTCCTCTCCCCCTCTCCTCCACCCCCCTCTTCTCCCCCTCTCTCACTCTCATATTGATAATTCTGTCCAAACCCTGAGAGCTTTAGCCACTTCATATTTCTGTGAAAAGGCCTTTGACATTAATGTTCTGGGATCAGCTAAGACACCTCAGGAACAACACTACTTCCCCTAAGGATTACGTGTTGAAAAACACACACTCATAATTCCATACACACTCACTCACGCACCAGAGGCGGCTGGTGGGAGGTGGTTTAGGAGGATGGGCTCATTGTAATGGCTGGAATGGAATTAGTGCAACGGAGTCAAACATGTGGTTTCTATGTGTTTGATGTGTTTGATACCATTCCATTTATTCCATTCCAGCCTTTACAATGATCCCATCCTCCTAAAGTACCTCCCACCAGCTTCCTCTGACTCGCACAACCCTCTCTCTCACACACACACACACACACTAGGGAATAGGGTGCTGTTTTGGGACACAACTATAGAATGTCTTACCGTCAAAGAACTGCTGCAATGCTTCATTCTCTCCCAGAACATCAACGGGCACTGGGAGTCCTCCGGGGGGCTCCATGGTGATCAGCTGCCTGAGATACACAACTCTTATTGGGGGTGAAACAGTAGGCAAGGCCTAGGCTTGAGCACTGTGTAGGCCCAAGCATGTTCATGAGGAGGTAAACACACAGACTGTACAAAATGGAAGAAACCCCTTCACCAATGCCAACCTATTCTTTTTCAGGCTTGCATGGTAGGCTTTGAATGTAACTCCAGACTCTTAGAAAATTGGAGGCTCTGCTATTTCTGTCAGGAAAACATACTGGCCGAGCTAAAACTATTTCTGTCAGGTAAACATACTGCCCTAGGTCAAAATATTTCTGTCAGGAAAACATACTGGCCTAGGTCAAAATATTTCTGTCAGGTAAACATACTGGCCTAGGTCAAAATATTTCTGTCAGGTAAACATACTGCCCTAGGTCAAAATATTTCTGTCAGGAAAACATACTGCCCTAGGTCAAACTATTTCTGTCAGGTAAAAATACTGCCCTAGGTCAAAATATTTCTGTCAGGAAAACATACTGCCCTAGGTCAAACTATTTCTGTCAGGTAAACATACTGCCCTAGGTCAAACTATTTCTGTCAGGAAAACATACTGCCCTAGGTCAAACTATTTCTGTCAGGAAAACATACTGCCCTAGGTCAAACTATTTCTGTCAGGAAAACATACTGCCCTAGGTCAAACTATTTCTGTCAGGAAAACATAGTGGTCAAACTGAAGGTCAACCTGCCATGGAGTAAACTAACTGTCCGTATCCCCTGGTAACAGTTTCATAAAGCTGTTCTTCACCTGACATGGAGTAAACTAAATCCCCTGGTAACAGTTTCATAAAGCTGTTCTTCTCCTGACATGGAAAACTAATATCCCCTGGTAACAGTTTCATAAAGCTGTTCTTCACCTGACATGGAGTAAACTAACTGTCTGTATCCCCTGGTAACAGTTTCATAAAGCTGCTCTTCACCTGACATGGAGTAAACTAACTGTCCGTATCCCCTGGTAACAGTTTCATAAAGCTGTTCTTCACCTGACATGGAGTAAACTAACTGTCCGTATCCCCTGGTAACAGTTTCATAAAGCTGTTCTTCACCTGACATGGAGTAAACTAACTGTCCGTATCCCCTGGGAAACACATAAAGCTGCTCTGACATGGAGTAAAAACTGTATCCCCTGGTAACAGTTTCATAAACCTGACATGGAGGTATCCCCTGGTAACACATAAACTGTCACCTGACATGGATAAACTAACTGTCTGTATCCCCTGGTAACAGTTTCATAAAGCTGTTCTTCACCTGACATGGAGTAAACTAACTGTCCGTATCCCCTGGTAACAGTTTCATAAAGCTGTTCTTCACCTGACATGGAGTAAACTAACTGTCTGTATCCCCTGGTAACAGTTTCATAAAGCTGTTCTTCACCTGACATGGAGTAAACTAACTGTCCGTATCCCCTGGTAACAGTTTCATAAAGCTGCTCTTCACCTGACATGGACTAAATGATGTGTAAACTGGGAAGACGACTTCTGTATTTGGACTCCAGGTGTTCAGGAGTAAGACACGTTTCGACAGGTCTGACTGGTTTGTGCTTCATAACAAGACCCAGTCTTCCTGCTCTTCACCTTGTGTTGCTCTTCCAGGAAGGACTTTCTCTATTGAGCAAACGGTCCATCCGTCTTCCGTTGGCCTCAGTGTTTTTCACTGGGAATCAGTTCAACTGTAGTAGTCTCTCTCTCTCTCTCTCTCTCTCTCTCTCTGCAATCAGCCGACGCACTCAAGCTTTACTAAAGAAAACCACTGACTCTTCACGCTTCATAACGTTCCTGACTGCTGTTATGTCATTATATATGGAGTGTAATAATAATTCATAATAATTATTGCCTGCTTGCTGACAGGGGTTGTGTGTGTGTGTGTAATATACTGTACATTATAGCTAATCCATGATTAATCATCATCATTACTATTGTCTCTAGTCTCTCTCAGCTCATTTAGGGAATGTGTAATGGCTTTGGCTGGTCTGTTACCAGGGGATATGGACAGTTAGTCTCTCTCAGCTCAGCTCATTTAGGGAAATGTGTAATGGCTTTGGCTGGTCTGTTACCAGGGATATGGACAGTTAGTCTCAGCTCAGCTCATTTAGGGAAATGTGTAATGGCTTTGGCTGGTCTGTTACCAGGGGATATGGACAGTTAGTCTCTCTCAGCTCAGCTCATTTAGGGAAATGTGTAATGGCTTTGGCTGGTCTGTTACCAGGGGATATGGACAGTTAGTCTCTCTCAGCTCAGCTCATTTAGGGAAATGTGTAATGGCTTTGGCTGGTCTGTTACCAGGGGATATGGACAGTTAGTCTCTCTCAGCTCAGCTCATTTAGGGAAATGTGTAATGGCTTTGGCTGGTCTGTTACCAGGGGATATGGACAGTTAGTCTCTCTCAGCTCAGCTCATTTAGGGAAATGTGTAATGGCTTTGGCTGGTCTGTTACCAGGGATATGGACAGTTAGTCTCTCTCAGCTCAGCTCATTTAGGGAAATGTGTAATGGCTTTGGCTGGTCTGTTACCAGGGGATATGGACAGTTAGTCTCTCTCAGCTCAGCTCATTTAGGGAAATGTGTAATGGCTTTGGCTGGTCTGTTACCAGGGGATATGGACAGTTAGTCTCTCTCAGCTCAGCTCATTTAGGGAAATGTGTAATGGCTTTGGCTGGTCTGTTACCAGGGGATATGGACAGTTAGTCTCTCTCAGCTCAGCTCATTTAGGGAAATGTGTAATGGCTTTGGCTGGTCTGTTACCAGGGGATATGGACAGTTAGTCTCTCTCAGCTCAGCTCATTTAGGGAAATGTGTAATGGCTTTGGCTGGTCTGTTACCAGGGGATATGGACAGTTAGTCTCTCTCAGCTCAGCTCATTTAGGGAAATGTGTAATGGCTTTGGCTGGTCTGTTACCAGGGGATATGGACAGTTAGTCTCTCTCAGCTCAGCTCATTTAGGGAAATGTGTAATGGCTTTGGCTTTACACAAGAGGCTTTCTGTAATAATATACACGATGCTTCCCAAATGACACCCTGTTCCCTTTGTAGTACACAGCTTTAGACCAGGGCCCATAGGGACTATTTTGGGGAATAGTCTGTCATTTGGGACAAAGATACAGTGACTAAACTGCTGTGAATAACGAGGCTATTTTCTCCTAGATATTGGCTTAATAACATTGTCAGTTTTGTTCTATGAATTTATGACACACTAAAGTCAGCCAATACGTTATGAGAAACGGTCAGCCTTGTGATAATGAAGAAGGATGTTCAAAATGATTTGGTAAAAAACCATCTCAGTCAGTCCCAGATAAAGATCTGGATGTTTATGTACCACTAACAATTCAAGTGGCTTTTTAAAAAGACAAAAAAAAAACGGAAATATAAATCTTAAAGATTTACAAACACAGAGCTTTGACTAAAACATCCGGAACAAAGCTGAGAGACAGTAATCAAATGGGAGTGTTGTAAATACTAAAAACCATTAGCTTCCTTCTAACAGTCAGTAGAGAAGAGAAACCATTAGCTTCCTTCTAACAGTCTGTAGAGACGGAAAAGGAAGTTTCCGTCTCTACTTCTAACAGTCAGTACTGACTGTTAGGAGAGAAACCATTAGCTTACCTTTAACAGTCTCTACTGACTGTTAGGAGAGAAACTAATAGGTTCCTTCTAACAGTCAGTAGACTGAAGAGAAGGAAGCTAATTGGCTTCGTCTTCTAGAAGGAACATGGTCAGTACTGAGAAAGGAAACCAATGGTTCCTTCTGTTAGAAGGAACAGTCTCTAGAGTTAGAGGAAGCTAATGGTTTTCCGTCTCTAACAGTGACTGTTAGAAGAAGAGAAACCATTAGCTTCTAACAGTCAGTAGAAGCTAACGTCTCTACCATTAGAAGGAAGCTAATGGTTTTCCTTCTAACTGTCAGTAGTTAGAAGGAAACCTTATGGTTTTCCGTCTCTACTGACTGTTAGAAGGAAAAATGGTTTTCCGTCTCTACTGTCAGTTAGGAAGAGAAACCAAGCTTCCTGGTTGTCCATCTCTACTGACTGTTAGAAGGAAGCTAATGGTTTTCCGTCTCTACTGACTGTTAGAAGGAAGCTAATGGTTTTCCGTCCGTCTCTACTGACTGTTAGAAGGAAGCTAATGGTTTTCCGTCTCTACTGACTGTTAGGAGGAAGCTAATGGTTTTCCGTCTCTACAGACTGTTAGGAGGAAGCTAATGGTTTTCCGTCTCTACAGACTGTTAGAAGGAAGCTAATGGTTTTCCGTCTCTACTGACTGTTAGGAGGAAGCTAATGGTTTTCCGTCTCTACTGACTGTTAGAAGGAAGCTAATGGTTTTCCGTCTCTACTGACTGTTAGAAGGAAGCTAATGGTTTTCCGTCTCTACAGACTGTTAGAAGGAAGCTAATGGTTTTCCGTCTCTACTGACTGTTAGAAGGACTGTTAGCTAATGGTTTTCCGTCTCTACTGACTGTTAGAAGGAAGCTAATGGTTTTCCGTCTCTACAGACTGTTAGAAGGAAGCTAATGGTTGTCCGTCTCTACTGACTGTTAGAAGGAAGCTAATGGTTTTCCGTCTCTACTGACTGTTAGAAGGAAGCTAATGGTTTTCCGTCTCTACTGACTGTTAGAAGGAAGCTAATGGTTTTCCGTCTCTACTGACTGTTAGGAGGAAGCTAATGGTTTTCCGTCTCTACTGACTGTTAGGAGGAAGCTAATGGTTTTCCGTCTCTACAGACTGTTAGAAGGAAGCTAATGGTTTTCTCTTCTCTACTGACTGTTAGAAGGGAAAGGCTGAATGTGAACCTCTACCGTTTCTCCAAAATGGAGTCCTGGCTGGTAGTTCCGTTGACAACCTTTTCTGTTAAATGGAGTCCTGGCTGGTAGTTCAGACGTTGAACAACCTTTTCTCCAAAATGGAGTCCTGGCTGGTAGTTGGTTTTCCGTCTCTCTCTGTTAAATGGAGTCCTGGTTTTCCGTCTCTCCGTTGACAACCTTTTCTCCAAAATGGAGTTGGCTGGTTTTCCGTTGACAACCTTTTTCCAAAATGGAGTCCTGGCTGGTAGTTCCGTTGACAATGTGAACCTGACAACCGTTTTCCAAAATGGAGTCTCCACCTTCTCTCCTAAATGGAGTCCTGGCTGACAACCTTTTCTCCAAAGTTCCTGGCTTGTACAACCTTCTCTCCGACTTCAGGTACAATCCATTTGGCAAACAGTATCCATTAAATCCTCAGAGCCCAGTTCCTCCACGTTTGTTCACCCACCCAGGTAGTTGTTTCGCTAGATTTAGGCCCTTTGGTGTTGACAATAATATTCCCAGAATTGTGTATCCAAAATAATGTATGTCACAGGTGTCTCTCCTGTGTACTTTGTTCTCTAGTCTGAAAGGTAAAAACCATTGACATACCCGCGCAGGCGTTCTGCCTGTGTGTGCCAGGTGTCCTTGCCCTGGACCATAAAGCAGGTATTCATTACAGGGTGACACAGAGGGGTAGTACACTAAAAAAAGCAGTCTTATCTCTGGCTTAGACACTCTGCAAATAGAACACTGTCCTTACAGATACACAGTACAGTCCACACAGATATACAGATACACAGTACAGTCCACACAGATATACAGATACACAGTACAGTCCACACAGATACACAGTACAGTACATACAGATATACAGTACAGTACTGTCCACACAGATATACAGTACAGTACAGTCCACACAGATATACAGTACAGTACAGTCCACACAGATATACAGTACAGTACAGTCCACACAGATATACAGTACAGTCCACACAGATATACAGTACAGTACTGTCACACAGATACACAGTACAGTATACAGTACAGTACAGTCCACACAGATACACAGTACAGTCCACACAAATATACAGTACAGTCCACACAGATACACAGTACATTAACACACAGATATACAGTACAGTACTGTCCACACAGATATACAGTACAGTCCACACAGATACACAGTACAGTACTGTCCACACAGATACACAGTACAGTACTGTCCACACAGATACACAGTACAGTCCACACAGATATACAGTACAGTACAGTCCACACAAATACACAGTACAGTCCACACAGATACACAGTACAGTACACACAGATATACAGTACAGTACTGTCCTTTCAGATAAATCAAATCCAATTTTATTTGTCACATTCACCTGGTTAGCAGATGTTAATGCGAGTGTAGCGAAATGCTTGTGCTTCTAGTTCCGACAATGCAGTAATAACCAACAAGTAATCTAGCTAACAATTCCAAAACTACTACCTTATAGACACAAGTGTAAAGGGATAAAGAATATGTACATAAAGATATATGAATGAGTGATGGTACAGAGCAGCATAGGCAAGATGCAGTAGATGGTATCGAGTACAGTATATACATATGAGATGAGTATGTAAACAAAGTGGCATAGTTAAAGTGGCTAGTGATACATGTATTACATAAAGATGCAGTAGATGATAGAGTACAGTATATACGTATGAGATGAATAATGTAGGGTATGTAAACATTATATTAGGTAGCATTGTTTAAAGTGGCTAGTGATATATTTTACATCAATTCCCATCATTAAAGTGGCTGGAGTTGAGTCAGTGTGTTGGCAGCAGCCACTCAATGTTAGTGGTGGCTGTTTAACAGTCTGATGGCCTTGAGATAGAGACTGAAAAACAGCTTCTCGGTCCCAGCTTTGATGCACCTGTACTGACCTCGCCTTCTGGATGATAGCGGGGTGAACAGGCAGTGGCTCGAGTCGTTGTTGTCCTTGATGATCTTTATGGCCTTCCTGTGACATCGGGTGGTGTAGGTGTCCTGGAGGGCAGGTAGTTTGCCCCCGGTGATGCGTTGTGCAGACCTCACTACCCTCTGGAGAGCCTTACGGTTGTGGGCCTAGCAGTTTCCGTACCAGGCGGTGATACAGCCCGACAGGATGCTCTCGATTGTGCATCTGTAGAAGTTTGTGAGTGCTTTTGGTGACAAGCCGAATTTCTTCAGCCTCCTGAGGTTGAAGAGGCACTGCTGCGCCTTCTTCACGATGCTGTCTGTGTGGGTGGACCAATTCAGTTTGTCTGTGATGTGTACGCCGAGGAACTTAAAACTTACTACCCTCTCCACTACTGTTCCATCGATGTGGATAGGGGGTGTTCCCTCTGCTGTTTCCTGAAGTCCACAATCATCTCCTTAGTTTTGTTGACGTTGAGTGTGAGGTTATTTTCCTGACACCACACTCCGAGGGCCCTCACCTCCTCCCTGTAGGCCGTCTCGTTCTCGTTGTTGGTAATCAAGCCTACCACTGTTGTGTCGTCCGATGATTGAGTTGGAGGCGTGTGTGGCCACGCAGTTGAGTACAGGAGGGCTCAGAACGCACCCTTGTGAGTACTGTCCACACAGATATACAGTACAGTGTCATTACAGATATACAGTACAGTGTCATTACAGATATACAGTACAGTGTCATTACAGAGTACTGTCCATACAGATATACAGTACAGTGTCATTACAGATATACAGTCCATACAGATATACAGTACAGTGTCATTACAGATATACAGTAAAGTGTCATTACAGATATACAGTAAAGTGTCATTACAGATATACAGTACAGTGTCATTACAGATATACAGTACTGTCCACACAGATATACAGTACTGTCCACACAGATATACAGTACTGTCCACACAGATATACAGTACAGTCCATACAGATATACAGTAGTGTCATTACAGATATACAGTACACTGTCTATCCATGACCCAGAATGCATTAAAGGTCCTCTCTACCTGGAAAGGTGTGCCATTTGATGCGTTTCTTCTGATATCAGGTGTTTTGATATTCCAAAATGGCAGATGTGCTATTTTGTGTATCTATAAGGATTCTCTTTATCTTTCTACATGAGTAGATAAGAGTTTATAATTGTTAGTTGAGACAACATAAATCTTGCCATTACTTTGATGTTGCAATATACTACAAATGTAGGATCTTAATTTTGATCAATTTTTTTGTTCCTGAGAATTTTCTTGCAAAGCAAACTTGTAGTGTATTTTCATTTGAAAAAGGCTTCTAAAGGTGTGTAATTTACATGTTGAAATGTCGATTTGCCCTAACTGAGACTGTATCAACCCCTACAAAAATGTCCATTAAATATAATCCATTATAATAATTCACTTTTCCTGATGCTGCAGGATACTTTTCCAGCTGTAACAAACTGGCTCAAATTAAGATCCTACATCTGTACAGCAAGTGTTCCACAGGAGAAGTAGGAGCTCCAGCTGATCTGCCAAATCAAAGTGTATTTGTCACGTGCTCCGAATACAACGTAGACCTTACAGTGAAATGCTTTCTTACAAGCCCTTAACCAACTGTGCATGTTTTATTAGGTGAGAAATAGATAAGTAAAAAAATAAAAAATAACAGTAAAAAGACAGTGAAAAATAACAGTAGAGAGGCTCTGTACGGTCGCGAGGCTCTGTACGGTCGCGAGGCTCTGTACGGTCGCGAGGCTCTGTACGGTCGCGAGGCTACGCACGGTCGCGAGGCTCTGTACGGTCGCGAGGCTCGTACGGTCGCGAGGGCGGTCGCGAGGCTCACGGTCGCGAGGCTACGTACGGTCGCGAGGCTACTGTACGGTCGCGAGGCTACGTACGGTCGCGAGGCTCGTACGGTCGCGAGGCTCGTACGGTCGCGAGGCTCGTGTACGGTCGCGAGGCTACGTACGGTCGCGAGGCTACGCACGGTCGCGAGGCTACGTACGGTCGCGAGGCTCTGTACGGTCGCGAGGCTCTGTACGGTCGCGAGGGTCGGGTCGCGAGGCTACGTACGGTCGCGAGGCTACGTACGGTCGCGAGGCTACGTACGGTCGCGAGGCTACGACGGTCGCGAGGCTACGTACGGTCGCGAGGCTACGTAAACGGTCGCGAGGCTACGTACGGTCGCGAGGCTACGACGGTCGCGAGGCTACGCACGGTCGCGAGGCTGCACGCACGGTCGCGAGGCTACAAACGGTCGCGAGGCTAGCGTAACGGTCGCGAGGTTAACCCACTGTTCGCGAGGCTACCCACGGTCGCGAGGCTACGTACAGGCACCAGTTAGTCGGGCTTATTGAGGTAATAAGTACATGAATGTATAGTTAAAGTGACTATGCATATAAACTCAGCAAAAAAAGAAACATCCCTTTTTCAGGACTGTCTTTGTAAAAATCCAAATAACTTCACAGATCTTTATTGTAAAGGATTTTAACACTGTTTCCCATGCTTGTTCAGCGTAGCCTAGTGGTTAGAGTGTTGGACTAGTAACCGGAAGGTTGCAAGATCAAATCCCCGAGCTGACAAGGTACAAATCTGTCATTCTGCCCCTGAACAAGGCAGCTAACCCACTGTTCCTAGACCAGTTAACCCACTATTCCTTGCCTGTCATTGAAAATAAGACTTTGTTCTGAACTGACTTGCCTTGTTAAATAAAGGTTAAATAAATAAAAATAAAAAAAACACCAAAAGATGCCCAGGGTCCCTGCTCATCTGCGTGAACATGCCTTAGGCATGCTGCAAGGAGACATGAGGACTGCGGATAAATTGCAATAAATTGCAATGTCCATACTGTGAGTCGCCTAAGGGAGCTATAGGAGACAGGACGGACAGCTGATCGTCCTCGAAGTGGCAGACCACGTGTAACAACACCTGCACAGAATCGGTACATCCGATTGCGGGAAAGGTACAGGATGGCAACAACACTGCCCGGGTTACACCAGGAACGTACAATCACTGCCCAGGTTACACCAGGAATGCACAATCCCTCCATCACTGCTCAGGCTCTCTGCAATAGGCTGAGAGAGGCTGGACACGTGGGCTTGCAGGCCTGCAATAGGCTGAGAGAGGCTGGACACGTGGGCTTGCAGGCCTGTTGTCAGGCAGGTCCTCACCAGACATCACCGGCAACAACGTCGCCTATAGGCACAAACTCATCGTCGCTGGACCAGACAGGACTGCCAAAAGTGCTCTTCACTGACGAGTCACGGTTTTGTCTCACCAGGGGTGATGGTCAGATTTGTTTATCATCGAAGGAATAAGCTTTACACCGAGGCCTGTACTTTGGAGGCTGATTGATTTGGAGGTGGAGGGTTCGTCATGGACTGGGGCGGTGTGTCACAGCTTCATCGGACTGAGCTTGTTGCCATTGCAGGGAATCTCAACGCTGTGCGTTACAGGGAAGACATCCTTCTCCCTCATGTGGTACTCTTCCTGCAGGCTCATCCTGACATGACAATACCACCAGCCATACTGCTCGCTCTGTGCGTGATTTCCTGCAAGACAGGAATGTCAGTGTTCTGTCATGGCCAGCGAAGAGCCCAGATTTCAATCCCATTGAGCACTCCTGTGACCTATTGTATCGGAGGGTGAGGGCTAGGCCCATACGCCGCAAAAATGTCCGGGGAACTTGCAAGTGCCTTGGTGGAAGAGTGGGGTAACATCTCACAACAAGAACTGGCAAATCTGGTGCAGTCCACGAGGAGGAGATGCACTGCAGTACTTAATGCAGCTGGTGGCCACACCAGATACTTACTGTTACTTTTGATTTTAACCCCCTCTTTGTTCAGGGACACATTATTACATTTGTTAGTCACATGTCTGTGGAACTTGTTCAGTTTATGTCTCAGTTGAATCTTATGTTCATACAAATATTTACACATGTGAAGTTTGCTGAATGTAAACACAGTTGACATGACAACGTCCAGAGGACGTTTCTTTTGCTGAGTTGATGATAGAGAGTAGCAGCAGTGTAAAAGAGGGGTTGGTGGGTGGGCACAATGCAAATAGTCCGGGTAGGCATTTGATTACATGTTCAGGACTCTTATGGCTTGGGGGTAAAAGCTGTTTAGGACAAAAAGGCTTCTCGTCCTAGACTTGGCACTCCGGTACCGCTTGCCATGCGATAGTAGAGAGAACAGTCTATGACTAGGGTGGCTGGGGTCTTTGACAATTTTTAGGGCCTTCCTCTGACACCGCCTATTATATCGGTCCTGGATGGCAGGCAGCTTAGCCCCAGTGATGTACTGGGCCATACGCACTACACTCACTAGTGCCTTGCGGTCGGAGGCCGAGCAGTTGCCGTACCAGGCAATTATGCAACCTGTCAGGATGCTCTTGATGTTGCAGTTGTAGAACCTTGAAGATCTGAGGACCCATTCCAAATCTTTTTAGTTTCCTGAGGGGAATAGGCTTTGTCGTGTCCTCTTCAAGACTGTCTTGGTGTGTTTGGACCATGTTAGTTTGTTGGTGAAGGAACTTGAAGCTCTCAACCTGCTCCACTACAGCCCCGTCGATGAGAACGGGGGCGTGCTCGGTCCTCCTTTTCCTGTTGCCCACAATCATCTTCTCTGTCTTGATTGCGTTGAAGGATAGATTGTTATTCTGGCACCATCCAGCCAGGTCTCTGACCTCCTCCCTATAGGCTGTCTCGTCGTTGTTCAGACCATTGTTGTCGTCTGCAAACTTAATGAAGGTGTTGGAGTCGTGCCTGGCCACGAGGTCGTGGGTGAACAGGGAGTACAGGAAGGGACTGAGCACACACCCTGAGGGGCTCCAGTGTTGAGGATCATCAGCATAGTGGATGTGTTCCTGGCGTGTTCCTGGTGTGTTCCTGTACTTCCTGACGGCGGCCCGTCAGGAAGTACAGGATCCAGTTGCAGAGGGAGGTGTTAAGTCCCAGGATCCTTAGCTTAGTGATGAGCTTTGAGGGCACAGTGTTGAACACTGAGCTGTAGTCAATGAATAGCATTCTCACATAGGTGTTCCTTTTGTCTGGGTGGGAAAGGGCAGTGTGGCGTGCAAAAGAGACTGCATCATCTGTGGATCTGTTGGGGGCGGTATGCAAAGTGAAGTGGGCCTAGAGTTTCTGGGATAACGGTGTTAAGGTGAGCCATTACCAGCCTTTCAAAGCACTTCATGGCTACGGACGTAAGTGCTACGGGTCTGTAGTCATTTAGGCAGGTTGCCTTTGGGGACTATGGCGATCTGCCTTGACTCATTTTGGGTCTTGTTTCTAGTAAACCAACGTAGTAGGTGTAGAAAGACACCTGAAGCGTCCCTACCTCTTCAGGGGGACCAGAAGTTAGGTTGAAGGGGAGCAGATGGACAGCTGTCTATGCCAAGACCTTTCCACTTGTTTCCACTAGGGAACACTGGGCGACAATACAGTCACCGTTTTCAGAGCCCAGAGATAGTCATATTTCAGTACAGTGGTTCCTATTTAGACCAGTGGTTCCTAAGACCAGTGGTTCCTATTCCCTGACCAGTGGTTTCTATTCCCAGACCTGTGTTTCTACTCAGTGGTTCTATTCCCTAGACCAGTGGTTCTATTCCCTAGACCAGTGGTTCCTATTCCCTAGACCAGTGGTTCCTATTCCCTAGACCAGTGGTACAGTAACCAGTGGTTCCTATTCCCATAGACCAGTGGTTCCTATTCCCTAGACCAGTGGGACCAGTGGTTCCTATTCCTAGACCAGTGGTTCCTATTCCCTAGACCAGTGGCATTCCCTAGACCAGTGGTTCCCATGCTACTAGGAGAGCCCCCTGCATGAGAAGACTCATGAGACCATAGGGTTACTGCTAAAAAGCACACGAGTGGGTACTACAGGTGTACTCTGGGAAGAGCAAAATTCCGTTGGTGGTACAGTAACCGAAAAGGTTGGGAACCACTGCCCTATAGAGTGCACTACTGTTGACCAGAGCCCTACATGTACCCTAGTCAAAAGTAGTGTACTATATAGGGAATAGGGCTCTGGTCTAAAGTAGTGAACTATATAGGGAATAGGTTACCGTTTGGGACGCACAACATGGGTATTGAACCAGGAAGTATTTTATATGCAGTATAATTGTGTTCAGTCCAAGATAATAAAGTTTATAGTGTTGAATCTATACTGCAGAGGAGGCTGGTGGGAGGAGATATAGGAGTGTTGAATCTATACTGCAGAGGAGGCTGGTGGGAGGAGATATAGGAGTGTTGAATCTATACTGCAGAGGAGGCTGGTGGGAGGAGATATAGGAGTGTTGAATATATACTGCAGAGGAGGCTGGTGGGAGGAGATATAGGAGTGTTGAATCTATACTGCAGAGGAGGCTGGTGGGAGGAGATATAGGAGTGTTGAATCTATACTGCAGAGGAGGCTGGTGGGAGGAGATATAGGAGTGTTGAATATATACTGTTGAACTCTGTGATTGTGAAAGACGACAACAAATTGACATTTTTAAATGCAGTAGAATTGCAAACATATTGAAACAGTAACATACTACTGTATAAAAGGACATCATTTCACCAAGATTTACAATCCAGTTGAAAGCCCAGAGACGTGGCAGGAAGGAGAACCATTAACAGGAAGATAAGTTGCCCTACTTTTATAAGACAACGCATGGGCAACGTGCAGAATGTACTGAACAATGTACATATCTATTTTTATTATGCAGTAGAATTGTGTCCTGACAATTTTACCCTGAAATGTGTCATCATATCTACACTGACTGAGTGTGTTCGGGACAACAGATTTCATGTTCACAAACAGACACGTTGGTTCCAGAGGTATACCATTTTTATTCACTGTGTTCCAGAAAGGCACTAAAATAAATTGAGGAAAGCTTGGAGTTGGAATGTTAACAGAGGGACATGGAGGGATGGAAGGATGGAAAACCAGGAAAAGGTATATAGATTGGAACGTTCACAGACCACACACACCACACGTACACACACACACACCACGACAACACAGCTACATAGTTCTAACTAAGGATTGGTAAAGAACTAAAAAAAGCCAGAGAGAATGTTCTTCATCATCATCATCATCGATGTGTTTTCTAAAACCTTCAAAACATTTGTCCAGATTCTTCTAAAGTCCTTGTATTGGACAGAACCCAACAGAATCCTCCTCCTCATGTTCTGCTCCCAAATGGCACCTAATTCTCTACATCACGGGTCCCAAACATACGGGGCGCCCGAAGTGTCACGGGAGGGCACGGGACCTTCCGATCTAAAACGAAGCGTCACTCCGCAATGCATTAGGCTAGAAACAAGTAGTAAAATGACAAAGAGGAAGACTCTGATGCACATGGGGAATGTATTTGCTTTGTCTCTATGACATTGAGAAGCTGAGCTTACGACCTTCTAAAGTCGAGGAGTCAAAAGAAATTGGACTTCGCTTGCGGAGTAATGTTATACAATGTGTGACTCCGTCGCTATCAATTGATCGAATCACTTCCTGTAAAATAGAATATGCATAATTAAATTGACGGTTCATATAAATTATTGTTATAAAACATTTGGTAGCGGAAAACATTTTGGGAAATCAGGTCTAGACTATTTATTTCTATTATTATAGTTATCATCATCATCATCATCATCGGGGCTCCTGAGTAGCGCAGCTGTTTAAGGCACTGCATCTCAGTGCTAGAGGAGTCACTACAGACCATGGTTCGAATCCAGGCTGTATCGCAACCAGACGTGATTGGGAGTCCCATAGGGTGGAGCACAATTGACCCCGCGTCGTCAGGCGTCGTCAGGGTTAGGGGGTTTGGCCTTGGTAGGCCGTCATTGTAAATTAGAATGTGTTCTTAACTGACTTGTCTAGTTAAATAAAAAGGTTAAATAAAAAACACAAAATAAAATAAATAAATTGCCTAAAATAAGTCATGAGTCATTTTCCTAGGTCCCTCAAATGAAACAAAATGAAGCTGCTGTTGTATTTAACAAAGGCAGTCTCAATAAACAAAATGATGCAACCGGTTTGGGAACCCCTGCTGTGCATACTGCACCACTACAGCAGTTAACTATATAGGGAATAGGGTGCCATTTGTGACTCAGCCTTGTAGTGTGGACAGAAGAACTCATTCAGCGTTTCTTACATATAATAACGGAGTCAAGTTACATACAGCAGCGTGGTCGTCACCATAGTTACGGTCCTCTGGTTTTAAATACGGACTGGGAGATAGATGGATAGAATAACCACAGATGGCTGGATGGACGGAGCGCCTCGATTTACACTTGTCCTGTGTCCCAAATGGCACCCTATTCCATATTTAGTGCACTACTTTTGACCAGGGCTCATAGGGGCCACAAGTCGTGCACTACAGTGAACAGGGTGCCATTTTGAAAGCAGCCGTTGGGTTTAGAGCACTTCCTCTCTGTTTCAATATGCATTTTAGCAGACCAATCAGAATGACAAGCAATGGTCATGTTCCAGACAGACTGACTGAACTACCAATCCCCTTCCTGAATAACTACTCACTGTTATTGGTAGATCAGTCAGTCTGAACTACCAATCCCCTTACATCCTGATTAACTACTCACTGTTATTGGTAGATCAGACAGTCTGAACTACCAATCCCCTTACATCCTGAATAACTACTCACTGTTATTGGTAGACCAGTCAGGATGTAAGGGGCATGCATTTTAAGTCATATACTTGTAGGTATTGAAGACACAGGATGGGAGGACTCTCCTGAAATGACACGTGATTGGATGAGAGATTGGAAGGGGTAGCGATGAGGAGCGGTCCTTCTTCCTTCTGAGAGCCAGGAGGGTAGGATGATTGGAGAGCTATCCTGTCTGTCACGGGAGTGCATCTGATGATAGGTTGAGATTCAGACACGCATCCTCTGTTCTGTATTGTGATTGGTTGGTCACAGTTCCTCCTTGTAGTAGCCCAGCTTAGCAAAACTCATCTCTTTCCTCAACTGCATCACTTCCCAGAACATCTGTTCTGCTAGAGAACAGGAACAGAGATGGAGGAAGGAAAGGAGATGGAGGGAGGAAAGGAGATGGAGGGAGGAAAGGAGATGGAGGGAGGAACGGAGGATTGGACAGAAGAGAGCATAAACATTACAACACATTCTGACTATACTATAGGGACATTATAACACATTATAACACATTCTGACTATACTATAGGGACATTATAACACATTATAACACATTCTGACTATACTGTAGGGACATTATAACACATTCTGACTATACTGTAGGGACATTATAACACATTCTGACTATACTGTAGGGACATTATAACACATTCTAACACTATACTGTAGGGACATTGACATTATACTGACTATACTGTATTTAGGGACATTATAACACATTCTGACTATACTGTAGGGACATTATAACACATTCTGACTATACTGTAGGGACATTATAACACATTCTGACTATACTGACTATACTGGGACATTATAACACATTATAACACATTCTGACTATACTGTAGGGACATTATAACACATTCTGACTATACTGTAGGGACATTATAACACATTCTGACTATACTGTAGGGACATTATAACACATTCTGACTATACTATAGGGACATTATAACACATTCTGACTATACTATAGGGACATTATAACACATTCTGACTATACTATAGGGACATTATAACACATTCTGACTATACTATAGGGACATTATAACACATTCTGACTATACTATAGGGACATTATAACACATTTTGACTATACTGTAGGGACATTATAACACATTATAACACATTCTGACTATACTGTAGGGACATTATAACACATTATAACACATTCTGACTATACTGTAGGGACATTATAACACATTATAACACATTCTGACTATACTGTAGGGACATTATAACACATTATAACACATTCTGACTATACTGTAGGGACATTATAACACATTATAACACATTCTGACTATACTGTAGGGACATTATAACACATTCTGACTATACTATAGGGACATTATAACACATTCTGACTATACTGTAGGGACATTATAACACATTATAACACATTCTGACTATACTGTAGGGACATTATAACACATTATAACACATTCTGACTATACTGTAGGGACATTATAACACATTCTGACTATACTGTAGGGACATTATAACACATTATAACACATTCTGACTATACTGTAGGGACATTATAACACATTATAACACATTCTGACTATACTGTAGGGACATTATAACACATTCTGACTATACTGTAGGGACATTATAACACATTCTGACTATACTGTAGGGACATTATAACACATTCTGACTATACTGTAGGGACATTATAACACATTCTGACTATACTGTAGGGACATTATAAACACTATACTATAGGGACATTATAACACATTCTGACTATAGTGTAGGACATTATAACACATTCTGACTATACTATAGGGACATTATAACACATTCTGACTATACTGTAGGGACATTATAACACATTCTGACTATAGTGTAGGGACATTATAACACATTCTGACTATACTATAGGGACATTATAACACATTCTGACTATACTGTAGGGACATTATAACACATTCTGACTATACTGTAGGGACATTATAACACATTATAACACATTCTGACTATACTATAGGGACATTATAACACATTATAACACATTCTGACTATAGTGTAGGGACATTATAACACATTATAACACATTCTGACTATACTGTAGGGACATTATAACACATTATAACACATTCTGACTATACTATAGGGACATTATAACACATTCTGACTATAGTGTAGGGACATTATAACACATTCTGACTATACTATAGGGACATTATAACACATTATAACACATTCTGACTATACTGTAGGGACATTATAACACATTACAACACATTCTGACTATACTATAGGGACATTATAACACATTCTGACTATACTGTAGGGACATTATAACACATTATAACACATTCTGACTATACTGTAGGGACATTATAACACATTATAACACATTCTGACTATACTGTAGGGACATTATAACACATTCTGACTATACTGTAGGGACATAGTCAGCATGACAACTGGAGACTAAAGACTGCCAGTACGGCTACTGTTGAAGATTGTGGGAATCCTATAAACGACCAAATGCTAGAACAGCCACTCCGTCGCTACGTTAAAAACATCATCGCTTGGCTCCGAACTCGTCTCCTCTATTGAAAACAATGGCGTTCTTGTGCTAGTCGGTAACCTTGAGGAGACTTCTCTAAATGAGCTGTGTGACTGATGAGCCTCCACCCTCTACGGTAATGGACATAGAAATAGAATCAGAATGTTGAGGTGAATGGGGATTCCCCATTCTAGGTATTCCATTTCTGTGCTAATAGGATTCCACCATGTCAGATAGCTGCTGAGTTATCCCAATCTACAGCACCACTGGGTCCATAAGACACACACTACTCTACATGACTTATTCATATGCATGTGGCCTTGTACTGTGGTTTCTTGATAGCACGTCCATCCATTAGGATCCATCCAAAGCTTCACATTAGCTGAAACCACTAAAGACAAAGTGTATTCACATGTGACTGTAGGCAAAAACAACATGGCTGCAGCGATACAGGAAATGCACTGCTAGCTGATCTCACCGTCCTGCAGCTTGACCAGCCCTTGGTGGATGTAGCGGATGTAGGTAAAGAAGTTACAAACTGACGTGATCTGGAGAGAGGGAGAGATCCAGGTTAAATGTCTAGACTGGTGAAACATTAGATGGTGGACATGAATCCTTTTCTTATGCAGGGAATTAGACGTTGATAAAATAGAGTGCTGTGGACGTCGTAGGGGATTACAGGTTGATAAATGAGTGCTGTAGACGTCGTAGGGGATTACAGGTTGATAAATGAGTGCTGTGGACGTCGTAGGGGATTACAGGTTGATAAATGAGTGCTGTGGACGTCGTAGGGGGATTACAGGTTGATAAATGAGAGTGCTGTAGACGTCGTAGGGGATTACAGGTTGATAAATGAGAGTGCTGTGGACGTCGTAGGGGATTACAGGTTGATAAAATGAGAGTGCTGTAGACGTCGTAGGGGATTACAGGTTGATAAATGAGAGTGCTGTAGACGTCGTAGGGGATTACAGGTTGATAAATGAGAGTGCTGTAGACGTCGTAGGGGATTACAGGTTGATAAATGAGAGTGCTGTGACGCGTAGGGGATTACAGGTTGATAAATGAGAGTGCTGTAGACGTCGGGGGATTACAGGTTGATAAATGAGAGTGCTGTAGCGTCGTGGATTACAGGTTGATAAATGAGAGTGCTCTAGACGTCATAGGGGATTACAGGTTGATAAAGAGAGTGCTGTAGACGTCGTAGGTGATTACAGGTTGATAAAACAGAGTGCTGTGGACGTCGTAGGTGATTACAGGTTGATAAATGAGAGTGCGTGTAGGGGATTACAGGTTGATAAATCAAGTGCTGACGTCGTGAGGGATTACAGGTTGATAAATGAGAGTGCTGTGGACGTCGTATTGGATTACAGGTTGATAAATGAGAGTGCTGTAGACGTCGTATGGGTTTATAGGTTGATAAATGAGAGTGCTGTGGACGTGGTAAAACTCACCCGATAACGACAGAAAGGAGACACGTAGTAATAGTTGCTGGAATCTCCAAACTTGATTCTGTGCTTGCAGGTTTTGGTCTGGCCACTAAGGGCACACTTTCTGTGAGGAGAGACAAGAAACAGAGACACAGTGGTAAGGAAGACCATTCTGAAACCAAGTGGTAAGGAAGACCATTCTGAAACCAGGTGGTAAGAAACGCCATTCTGAAACCAGGTGGTAAGAAAGACCATTCTGAAACCAAGTGGTAAGGAAGACCATTCTGAAACCAAGTGGTAAGGAAGGCCATTCTGAAACCAAGTGGTAAGGAAGACCATTCTGAAACCAAGTGGTAAGGAAGACCATTCTGAAACCAAGTGGTAAGAAAGACCATTCTGAAACCAAGTGGTAAGAAAGACCATTCTGAAACCAAGTGGTGAGAAAGACCATTCTGAAACCAAGTGGTGAGAAAGACCATTCTGAAACCAGGTGGTAAGGAAGACCATTCTGAAACCAGGTGGTAATGAATGGACCATTCTGAAAACCAAGTCTAATGGTAAGAAAGACCATTCTGAAACCAACTGGACTGCTCATGTTTAAGGGAATGAGGCCCAGAGACCCTGAAAACAGCTGAATGTCTAATCACTAAAGCTCAAACATCACAGCACATTGATAGGGAGGCCCAGGCCACAGAGCCACGGGGGGAGAGACACACACGGAGCGAGGGAATAGACACACGAAGCCGGGGGAGAGACACACGGGCGAGGGGAGAGAGACGAGGGGAGAGAGACACACACACAGAGCGAGGGGGAGAGAGAGACACACAGAGCGGGGGAGAAAGACACACAGAGCGAGGGAGAGAGACACACAGAGCGGGGAGAGGGAGCGAGGGAGAGAGACACACAGAGCGGGGGGGAGAGAGACTCACAGAGCGAGGGGGAGAGAGACACACAGAGCGAGGGGGAGAGAGACACAGAGCGAGGGGGAGAACACAGAGCGAGGAAGAGACACACAGAGCGAGGGGAGAGAGACACACAAGGGAGAGACACACAGAGCGAGGGGGAAGACACACAGAGCGAGGGAGGGAGAGAGACACACAGAGCGAGGGGAGAGAGACACACAGAGCGAGGGGGAGAGCACACACAGAGCGGGGGGGAGAGAGACACACAGAGCGAGGGGAGAGACACAGAGCGGGGGAAGACACACAGAGCGAGGGAGAGAGACACACACAGAGCGAGGGGGGGAGACACACAGAGCGAGGGGAGAGAGACACACAAGCGAGGCGAGGGAAGACACAGAGCGGGGGAGAGACACACAGAGCGGGGAGAGACACAGGGCGAGGAGAGAGGGGTACACAGAGCGAGGGGAGAGAAGACACAAAGAGCGAGGGGAGAGAGACACACAGAGCGAGGGGAGAGAGACTCACAGAGCGAGGGGGAGAAGAGACACACAGAGCGAGGGGAGAGAGACACACAGAGCGAGGGGGAGAGGGCACACAGAGCGAGGGGAGAGACACACAGAACGAGGGAGAGACACACAGAGCGAGGAGAGACACACACAGAGCGAGGGAGAGAACACACAGAGCGAGGGGGAGAGACACAGAGGGGGAGAGACACACACAGAGAGGGAGAACACACACACAAGGGGCAGGGAGAGACACACACAGAGCGGGGGAGAGACACACACTGGGAGCGGGGAGAGACACACACAGAGCCGAGGGGGAGACACACACAGAGCGAGGGGGAGAGAGACACACACAGAGCGAGGGCACACAGAGCCAGAAATGAAGGGAGGTCCTGGCGAGAGAGAGACACATCAGGGAAGAATGAAAGAAATGTTCAGGGTGGAACCAGAATGAATGAGGTCTTTTACATTGTATTCCCTTCACACAGACAGCGAACCACTGAGAACAAAAACATCATTCCCCCAATTCTCTCTTCTTCCTCCCAACTTGAACAAATAATCTCCTTTAATCACAATATTCTAACCGAGGTCAGAGACATTATCAGGAAGTCAATTGTCAGCGGTGGATTCTGATTGGTCACGGTTGGGTGAGGAAGGAGGATAAAGCAGTTCCAGCACATTGTAATCTCCCCTAGGATTCTAGGAGATGATTACTGATTCATATTGTAGACAGAGCAGAAGGAGAGCATATTAAACACAAACATGGAGATACACTATATATTCAAAAGTATGTGGACACCCCTTCAAATCAGTAGATTCGGCTATTTCAACCTCACCCGTTGCTGACAGGTGTAGAAAACTGAGCACACCGCCATGCGCTCTCCATAGACAAACATTAGCAGTAGAATGGCCTTACTGAAGAGCTCAGTGCCTTTCAAAGTGCCACAGTCACAGTGCCACCTTTTCAACAAGTCAAGCTAGTCAAATTAAGGTCCTGTTAGAGCGGCCCTGGTCAACTGTAAGTGCTGTTATTGTGAAGGAAACGTCTAGGAGAAAAACAGTGGCAGGGCGACACAAGCTCACAGAAAGGGACCATCGAGAGCTGAAGTTGGTAGCGTGTAAAAAGAAAAAAAAGTGTCCTCGGTTGCATCACTCTCTACCGAGTTCCAAACTGCCGTTGGAAGCAACATCCAGCACAGAACTGTTGGTCAGGAGATTCATGAAATGGGTTTTCCATGGCAGAGCAGCAGCACACAAACTGTTGGTCAGGAGATTCATGAAATGGGTTTCCATGGCAGAGCAGCAGCACACGAACTGTTGGTCAGAGATCTGGGCGAAATGGGTTTCCATGGCAGAGCAGCAGCACACGAACTGTTGGTCAGGAGATTCATGAAATGGGTTTCATGGCAGAGCAGCAGCACACGAACTGTTGGTCAGGAGATTCATGAAATGGGTTTCCATGGCAGAGCAGCAGCACACAAGCCCAGAAAGAGCAATGCCAAGCGACGGCTGGAGTGGTAAAGCTCAACGCCATTGGACTCTGGAGCAGTGAAACGTGTTCTCTGGAGTGATGAATCACGCCACCATCTGGCAGTCTGATGGACCAATCTGGGTTTTGAGGATGCCAGGAGAACACTACCTGCCCCAATGCACAGTGCCCTTCCTGTTTCCAGCATGACAGTACCCCGTGCACAAGCGAGATTCATACAGAAATGGTTTGTCGGGATTAGTGTGGAAGAACTTGACTGGCCTGTATAGCCCTGACCTAAACCCATCAAACACTTTTGGGATGAACTGGAAAGCCGACTGCAAGCCCCAGGCCGAATCCAGTGTCCGACCTCACTAATGCTCTAGTGGCTGAATGGAAACAAGTCCGCAGCAATGTTCCAACAACTGAGTGGAAACTCTTCCCAGAAGAGTGGAGGCTGTCATAGCAGCAAAGGGGGACCAACTCCATATTAATGGCCATGATTTTGGAATGAGATGATCGGCTAGCAGGTGTCCACATACTTTTGGCCATGTAGTGTAAGGAGGAGCATGTTGTTAGAATGTGAGGCATGTTAAACAGAACAGTGGGAACATGGAGAACAGTGGAGGAACATGGAGAACAGTGGAGGAACATGGAGAACAGTGCAGGAACATGGAGAACAGTGTAGGAACATGGAGAACAGGAGAACAGTGGAGAACATGGAGAACAGTGGAGGAACATGGAGAACAGTGGAGAACATGGAGGAACATGGAGAACAGAACATGGAGGAACATGGAGAACAGTGGAGGAACATGGAGAACAGTGCAGGAACGTGGAGGAACATAGAATGAACATGGAGACAGTGAACAGGATGTGACATACAGAGAACAGCAGTGAACAAAATGAAGAGCTGAAGAGAAAACGTAGGATGAATGAATGATATAGACAACTATAAATGGTTACTGATAATTCCTCTCAACTTTGCAGAGAATTGCATCTTTCATCTATAGACATCTGTCTGTCTATAGTAGTAGTGGTAGTAGTGGTAGTGGTGGTAGTAGTAGTAGTGGTGGTAGTAGTAGTAGTAACAGCCTACTCCAAACACTGCACCCTGAATTTTTGTCAACAATGAGCAGTGGAAGTCAGTGTGTTAGCTGGGCTGGGCTAGTCGTCAGCTGGGTCAGCTGGGCTAGTCGCCAGCTGGGCAAGCTGGGCTAGTCGTCAGCTGGGTCAGCTGGGGCGTCAGCTGGGTCAGCTGGGCTGTCGTCAGCTGGTCAGCTGGGCTAGTCGTCAGCTGGGTCAGCTGGGCTAGTCGTCAGCTGGGTCAGCTGGGCTAGCCGTTAGCCCGGGGGGTAGTCGCCAGCGGGTTAGTGGCTAGGGTAGTTGTCAGCTGGGGTAGATGTTAGCTTACTCACTTTGGTCCTCCACTCCACAGCAGAGGCCTTGACGACAGGCAGCGTCTGGAAGCCCACCGGCTCCACACTGAGCGTGTTCCTCTCCACTGCCTCCAAGATGGCCGACCCCAGCTACAGGAAGGTTAGAGTTAAGGGTGAAAGTGCTCTGAAGACCACCTTAAATCCACAGCCTCCAAGATGAGGTCAGATGTTAGGGGTCAGGGTAAAGTACATTATATTTATAGACAGTACTGCTTCAGTTACTTCTCGTTTTAGTCAACATTTCTAAATACTTCTTTCAGTAAGTGTCAGTTTCTCATCTGTCAGTACCTCTATTCTGCCACAAGAGGGCAGTGTAACAGATCAGTCTATTCAGAGTACAGAATAGTGTTGCAGGGTACAGCGAAAGTTCTGTACAGTTTAGACTGTTCTGGGCTGCATTAGCTCCACAGTCCCCACTCATGCTGCACAGACACTGACACGCTTGAATATTGAAAAGATAAACCGTAATGAAATTGTTCATTACGGTTCGCAAAACAATGTCCATAAAGGCCAGAAATGTTTAACAATGCAGGACAATACCGGTAGCTTCCAGATTTAAATGTAGGCTAACTTTCCAAAACGCGACTACAGCTGAATTCACAACCATCATACTTTGTTTGTGATAATATCCAAACCATAATGCAAAATACCCTGATTTTAAAGCTGATTGTCACCACAAACTTTATTAATTGACTTAGTCTCCCTTGCAGCACCAAAAACTAATTCTCTCCTTTGCCTCGTCCTGGTTTCCAGTAGATTCCATACCCACAATCAGCCTAACAAACGACCCTCATTTAAAGAGACAGCACACACTTCTATAAAGAAGAGCTGGCTTTTTTTTTTCTACGCAAATGTTGTGCATCAGTACAATAAAATATGTTCTCTTAGTCGTTACCAATAAGTCGTAAATGAAAAGGATTGTTTGTCGTCTGTAACCTCATGAAATCAGCCAAAACCAGCTGAATAACTCAATGAAAAGGGATTGTTTGTCGTCTGTAGCCTCATGAAATCAGCCAAAACAAGCTGAATAACTCCTATTGAATACACTCCTATTGAATACACTCCTATTGAATACACACTCCCTGAATACATCCTATTGAATACACTCCCTATTGAATACACTCTATTGAATACACTCCTATTGAATACACTCCTATTGAATACACTCCTATTGAATACACTCCTATTGAATACACTTATTGAATACACTCACTATTGAATACACTATTGAATACACTATTGAATACACTCCTATTGAATACACTCCTATTGAATACACACACTCCTATTGAATACACT